>NC_079195.1:139207886-139507886 GCF_029499605.1 Hyla sarda | reverse complement strand
TTAAATCAGAAAAAAGCCAATATCAAAAATCAAAGTGTAAGAGCACACATTAGATGTCAGTCGGTCATGTATTGAGGGGCAAACATTTTTTGATTTTGTATGGAATTTTATCTATTGTTCTTCCTTTTTCTTATCTATTCCCAGTTCTCCTCCCCACCCAATTTCTTTTCCACAGTTAAACTCCTATTTGTTGGATATATATGGAAAAAAGATTGGAACAGAAAGCAGAATGGCGCTATCTAAGTGCCGTAAATGATGGTCAAGTCAAAAGCAAAGGCATAAAACAAAAAATAAAATAAAAATTGAATAAAAATAAAAATGAAAAATGATAAATAAAAATAACAACAATAATAATAATTAAAGAAAGAGAAAAAAATATATATGTAAATGAATAAAATTATAAAAAAGATCAGAATTGAATATACATGGAAATTAGAGCTTTTGTTTGGATTTGGATCAATTGGCAGTCACACATATATTTATATATATATATATATATATATATATATATATATATATATATATATCACATGGAAGTGGTAGAAATGTGATATCAGCTGGTATAGGTGAATGGTATCTCACTCATCTATTAGTGTTGTGCTGCAGGCACAGCACTGTTTAACACATGGAAGGAGTGTGGCAATTCTCCAAAGATCCTCTGGCAGCCTGGCATCCGGATCCGAACAACTGCTGTGTTAAGAAAAAGAAAAAGAAAAACTGCTTAAGGCAATGGAAAAGAGTGGTCCCAAAAGGAAGCTGCTCCAGCAGTTTCCAGGGAGGAAAAGTACAGATGATGTCTGTGGTGCCTTGAGAGTATATTGTAATCAAACAAGTATCCCGGGATTATGGGGTTACCTATTTATTCAATAAAAATTAGAAACCATACATTAAAACAAATAAATGGAATATAAAATCAAAGAAAGAGGGAGATAGCAACGCGTTTCGCAGGGTGACCCCTGCTTCGTCAGGCTAGTATGGTCTGACTTATATTTCTAATATATATATAGAAGCAGTTTGTTTGAAAGTTCTTGGGTAAAACAAGTCTCTGACATCATTCTTGTGACGGAAGTGAGGTAACTGCAGTGGTTGGTACACCTTCGTGGTGTACAATTTTGTTCCTGTTAAAATCATAAGGGCCTAGTTGCTCTGAAAGGCCAGCCAAAACTGCACACCTATTTTTGTAGCCTTATACAGTTGTAAGGCTATTGTCCTCCTCTCATAAGTGTAACATACGCACTCAGCTGGTGTATAAGTATGACAGGCAGAGAAATTCCAGGACGAGCACAGAGGAGTGGCAGAGGCCTAAATTCATCCGGTGCAGGCAGAGATCGCAGCAGACTAGGGGCGCGTGGCAGCAGGAGTCGCAGCAAGAGGCCTGAGCTCCCGGTATCAGCTAGTGGTGGTGTCTCGACCAGCAACCCATCTGCTGTCATTGATTGGTTATCTCGGCCATACACTTCATCCCAAATGACATCTGACACCCCCAGTCAACAGTCGGTGGGTTACAAATACACAACCCTCAGTTGGCATGGCCTAGGAGAAGTCCCTGTCCTCCAATTGCCTCTGTCGTATGCTGTTCCCTTCCCCACAGAAGTATCGTATGATGTGGGTTGAGCTGTACTATTTAGTGAGGATTGATCTAATATAGGACAGTCAGCAGCTACTGCCCATGCTACTGCAAAGCATTGGAGGAGAACATCAGTAACGTGCAGACACAACTCAATAATGATGAAGCCAATCGCACTTGGGAGCTGAGTGCAGAAGGGGCTTCATCATCATCAGGAGAAGAGGGTTGCAGGTTACCCGTGATGCAACAGCTGAACCAGCAAGGTGGTAGCATGGTTGGGAGTCGGCATGGTGGCAGCAGTGGGAAGTCTGGAGCCAAACATGCCCGGGATAGACCATCTGCTTTGCAGAAGCCCACTTGCCCGGGAGATAGTGGAACAGGAGTTCCTGGAGTTGGCGGCAGTAGCAGTCAGTCAGTGCAGACTGTTGGGGGGAAAATCAGCTACTCGGTGGTGTGGTAGATTTTCATCAAGCATCCGGAGGGTGTTAACATGGCCACATGCAAGATGTGTCTGCAGAAGGTGAAGTGTGGCCAGAGTCCCAATGTTGGCACCACGGCCCTGCGTCAACATATGCAGCATCACCATAAAGCAGCCTGGGAGAACCATGGCTCCGATGCGGTGGTACAGCCTGCTGCATCACCCAGTGGCATGCCGCTCCCTGTTTCAGCCAGCCAAGGCTCCCCCACCTCAGCCGAAGGGCCCTGTCATACCCATCTTCTGTCGTTCCAGATGCTCCTGCTACTCCTACTTCGAGTCAGTCATTCCGGAAGCAATCCATCAGCGAAGCCATGTCCAAGAGACAGCAGTAGCGCCCACTCATCCAACAGCACAAAAGCTGAATGTGCTCCTGTCCAAGTTGCTGGTGCAGCAGTCCCTCCCTTTTCAAGTGGTGGAATCTGCACCTTTCAGAGAACTGATGGCTTGTGCTGAGCTGAGGTGGAGAGTCCCATAGCCACACCAGCAACTTGGCTAGGTCATGCCGCTTCTGCCTCCACGCTCTCAGGCCGTTGGTCCAGCAACAGTGTGTGACACCGCTTCCTCATCCTCCACCGTCTCCTCAGTCTCCACTGCATAGACAAGTCTCAGTGCCCCCCCAGCATACCATGTGTGCAGGGCACGGCGGTGTTATGCTGTTTTTCACATGGTTTGCCTTTGCAAACGGAGTCACACAGGGGAGGAACTGCTAAAAGTAATTCATCTAGAAATCCAATAATGGCTTTCTCCAAGAAAACTGGAAATGGGAACCACGGTGTCAAGGAAGCCTGGGCCATGCGCCCTGCATGACACACATGTTCAATCTGGTTGTCAAGCGGTTCCTGAAGTGCTCTCCCCATTTGCTAGACATCCTAACAATGGGAAGGGAACTTTGCATGCACTTCAGCCACTCATACAGCACAAAGCAGACCCTCCTTGAGCTACAGCGTCAGAACGGTATCCTCCAACATAGTCTGATATACGACATTTCCACCTGTTGGAATTTGACCCTCCATATGTTGGATCAACTTTTTCTTGATGATTCAAGTGGATAGGGGTACTCCCCTGTGTAATTTCAATGTCAACCAGTGGCAGCTCACCTGCCGTTTGCTTAGGCCAGTTGAGGAATCCACACAGGATGAACAACATAATTTCATACAACAGATGGAAGCGATGGCTAGTCAGGGCACTGGAGCCGTGGCGCCTTCATCTCATAGGCACATGAGCTCTGTGGGGGCTGAATTGGAAGGAGGGGGAGGGGGACAATGGAGCATAGGTAATGTGTAGCGATATGGGTGGTGCTACAGGGTGATGAGGAAGACGAGACAGAGGACCCAGACACACCGTGGCAGTATGCAGTGGAAATGGAGGCAGGGAGTCTTTCCGAATGGCAGGGAGTCTTTGCACAAATGGCACGATACATGCTTCCTTGCTTGACTAGTGACTGCCGAATTGTCACCATTTGGCAGTGGAATTCAGGATCTCCACCTTGTTTGACCCTCACTACAAATGGGGGACTTTTTTACTCCCACTGAAAGGGAGGACAAACTGACTTACTACAGAGACATCCTACGTAGTCAGTTGGCTGATGCCTATCTGCGCCATCGTCCATCCTCTCACAGGTCTGACTTGGGGGGCTCCCTGCACTCACATTTCACTACCATGGCTGATTGGGAGGGGAGGGGTGGGGTGGCAGTACCAGCTCCATCAGCAGCAGCCTGAGTCTACAGTCACTGATGAGTAGCTTTCTTTACCCGCATAGTGAAGCAACTCATCAGCAGCAGGTAGACCTTGAGCAGGACCTGAACTAGCAGGTGATGGCATACCTTGACATGACCCTGCCAACACACTTTGAAGATCCGCTGGTCTTCTGGGCAGCCAAACTGGATTTGTGGCCGCAACTAGCAGAGTTTGCCCTGGAAAAATTGTCCTGCCCGGCAAGTAGTGTGCCATCAGAGCGGGTGTTTAGTTTGGCGGGGCCATAGTAACCCCAAGGAGATTTCGCCTGTCCACCAAAAATGTGGAGAGAATGATTTGTGTCAAGATGAATAAGGCATGGATCAGCCAGAATTTCCACCCACCAATGACTGATGCATCAGAGTAGATTAACCATGTGCCACACCAACACTTCATAAAAATGGATACTGCAAAAAATATTTTAGGTGCTGCTCTGCAGTTACAGAAATTCCTCAGCATTATACCACAAGTAACTATTGAAGATATAGATTAGCTGAAAACATAACTTTTCTTAGGATAAAATATATAGACCCAAACATATTTGGAAATCAAACAAAAGGAAAGGTGTGCAAAAAACACCACATACCACCTAGACCACCAAGTATTGATGTGATGCAAAGACCTCTAAAAGGTGGAATGGAACAACATATGGTCCATTGTAGTAGGTGGGGGTAAAAACTTCCCCTGTAAGGCCTTACTCTAGCCATATTAATTCCCTTCTGGGCAAGTGTTACTCGCCCTAAAAAGGGCAGCCCCACACAGGAACCTCTCCCTATTTCCACCTAAAAACCCTGGGAAATGGCGATGTTTTTAGGTGGAAATAGGGAGAGGTTACGCAATGCATATCCTCGATACTTATTTGTGCACACCAACACTGACAAAAGAGACCATTTTCTTCTGCCTACCTGCCTCAGCTAATATTCTTATCCTGCCACCTGCCTAATGCCACACACCTGATGCCAAGTGCTCCTTCTTTCCCCCACCTTCGTCACTGGGTACTGGTATTGCCACCCACAGTCCCACTCTGTCACCGGGTCCCTTTCAGGACTCCTGATGCTGCTGATGCCTCCTCCAGGCTGTGTCATTCTGTCACCATATGTTCTCCTCTTGCTGCCACCACCTCCAGGCTGTGTCATTTTGCCACCATATGTTCTCCTCATGCTGATGCCACCTTCCGGCAGTGTCATTCTGCCACCATATGTTCTCCTCATGCTGATGACACCACCAGGCTCTGTCATTATGCCACCTCCAGGCTGTGTCAGTCTGCAACCATATGGTCTCCTCATGCTGCAGCCACCTCCAGGCTGTGTCATTCTGCCACTATATGGTCTCCTCATGCTGCCACCACCTGCAGGCTGTGTCATTCTGCCACCATATGTTCTCCTCATGCTGATGCCACCTCCAGGCTGTGTCACTCTGCCACTATATGGTTTCCTCGTGCTGCCCCTACCTCTGGGCTGTGTTATTTTGCCACCATATGTTCTCCTCATGCTGATGCCACCTCCAGGCTGTGTCATTATGCCACTATATGGTCTCCTCTTGCTGCCGCTACCTCCAGGTTGTTTCATTCTGCCACCATACGTTCTCCTTATGCTGATGCCACCTCCAGGCTGTGTCAGTCTACAGCCATATGGTCTCATCATGCTGCAGCCACCTCCAGGCTGTGTCATTCTGCCACCATATGTTCTCCTAATGCTGATGCCTCCTCCAGGCTGTGTCACTCTGCCACTATATGGTCTTCTCATGCTGCCGCCACCTCCGGGCTGTGTTATTTTACCACCATATGTTCTCCTAATGCTGATGCCTCCTCCAGGCTGTGTCACTCTGCCACTATATGGTCTTCTCATGCTGCCGCCACCTCCGGGCTGTGTTATTTTACCACCATATGTTCTCCTCATGCTGATGCCACCTCCAGGCTGTGTCATTCTGCCACTATATGGTCTCCTCATGCTGCTGCTACCTCCAGGTTGAGTCATTCTATCGCCATGCAGTCTGCACATGCTTCTGGCACATTAATATAACATTTTTATGTTCACCATTTATTTAAAATCTTCAGTTTACTTAAAAAAAAAATAGCTTTAATCTTTTCAGTTGTAAGGCCCTATGGTCTCGTCAGGCTGTGGCCACCTCTTGGTTCTGTCATTGTGCCACCTTGTGATCTTGTTATATTGATCTTGTAGTTGTAAGTATACACTATTGGAGCTGGAATTACCGCAACTGCTGCTGCCACCTCCAGGCTGTGTCATTCTGCCACCTTTTGGTCTCCATTGGCTCATGTCAGTTTTTACTATGTGTTCGCCCCAAATAAATACGGATCAAAATTAATTTTGGGGGGAAATTCGGCTAATCAGACAAATCAAATTTTTCATAAAATTAAATCATAGCTTGTCCTCATATGTTATCACTGGAATTATCACAATAATCCAAAGAAACAGGATGGAGCGAGAAAATTAAACCATAACTGATTAAATGAAACATTCACAGTTTCATGCTCAGTTTCACAGTACCAGCCGTGTTTACTTACACGTGCATGGCTTGATATTTAAGACAAGCATATGATACTGGCAGGATCTACCCCTCCCGGGTCAGGCCTGTACCACTGAGATGGAGTACAAACTGACACACTACTTTTTCATTGTGCCGCTCTGTGGCCTGCATAGGCTGCCGCCGCCACCTCCAGACTGTCATTGTGCCGTCATATGGTCTTCTCATACTGCTGCCACATCCTGGCTCTATCACAGTGCTGCCCTATGGTCTACTTATGCTGCTGCCACCTCCAGGCTGTGTCATTCTGCCGCAATTTGATCTCATCTGGCTCATGTCAGTTTTAAATAGCTATCTGATGCAAATAAATTCAAATCGAACCAAATTTTTTCAGAAAATTCAGCTAATCAGACAAATCTAATTTTTCATAAAATTCAATCATCTCTAGTCATCATATATTATTTCTGGAATTACCACAAGAATCCAAAGAAACAGGTTGGAGCAAGAAAATGAAACCATAACTGATTAAATGAAACATTCACAGTTTCATACGCAGTTTTGCAGTACCCGCCGTGTTTACTTACATGTGCATGGCTTGATATTTTAGACAAGCATATGAAACTGGCTGAATCTACCCAGTAGCCTGCCGGCACCACTGGGAGACAGGACAAACTGACACACTACTCTGTCATTGTGCCACCATGTGATCTCCTTGTTATATTGATCTTTTAGTTTGACAGTATTTTTTCACAGTAAATGCTTCAGGCACCCGGGACACTCAGTCATGAGCAATTGGGTGGGGGGGGGGGCTGAGAGGCAGGAGCTGGGACAGGAGGTCACTGGCTTCACAGCGGACCATCAGCTTGGTTTTAAGATACGAGTGTGAGCTTTTTCACTGCAGCAACTAATAGCAGTATGCGCCCACTCATCCAACAGCGCAGAAGTGGAATGTGCTCTTGTCCATGTTTCTGGTGCTGCAGTCCCTCCCTTTTCAAGTGGACACTTAGTCATGAGCATGGCGGTGTGCTGAGAGGCAGGGGCTGGGACAGGCGGTAGCTGGCCCCGCGGCAGACCACCAGCTCTATTTTAAGATACAATTACAAGCTTTTTCACTGCAGCAACTTATAGCAGTATGCACCCACTTATCCAACGGTATAGAAGCTGAATGTGCTCCTGTCCAAGTTGCTGGTGCTCCAGTCCCTCCCTTTTCAAGTGGACACTCAGTCATGAGTATTGGGGTGTGCTGAGAGGCAGGGGCTGGGACAGGCGGTATAATGCCTTGCGGCGGACTGCCAGCTCGATTTTAAGATACAGGTATGAGCTTTTTCACTGCAGCAACTTATACACTGCCGCAATTATACACTATTGGAGCTGGAATTACCGCCACTGCTGGCACCAGACTTGCCCTCCAATTGGTCCTCAAAAAAGTTACCAGGCTCTGTCATTGCGCAGGTGTGTGGCAGTGATTCTAATAGCAATGCCTGTAATCTGCCTGTCAAACTGAATATCAGTATTATTTCACTAACACAGCATGCTCCATATGCGTGTTACAACAAGGCAAAGTGTTCTACACCCCTATTGAGGCTCTCTGTAGCCCGGACATTTTTTAATAGCGATTCACTGCAAATATATTTGGACCGAACCAAATTTTTTCTGAATATTCGTTGAATCGGCCAAATTAAATTTCTCAAAAATTCTCTCATCTCTATAACCAATGTGTTGCTTATTCACCTTCTTCCCAATGTCTCTCTATCTTGCTGTCCTTTCTTCTTTTCTCTCTGTTTCCTGTTTCAGATAGGCTATTGTGTATTTACAAGGATTAATCACTTCCTCTCCAGTGGATTGTATGCTTCAGGCATTTTTAAGAGAAAGGATGGAGATTGGATGCTTCTATGAAGCAGAATAACACTGTATCAGCTACCCTGCTCACAGCCTACAATGAAAGTGCATAGATTTACCAAAACAGTATGAAACACTGTTTAAACAAAATATGTAGCAGAATATAAAGCATCACAGTCCTGAAAATACAGGGGACAATATCCTAAAACCGGCATTACCGGCATTCTGTATCAACACGCAGTGGGACACTGCAGATAAGTTACATTATGGTGGAATAAAAAGCATTTCCAAGACTAACAGGAGTAGTAGAAGAGATGTGGTACACCTTCCCAGTGAGAGTAATCTGAATGATGAAATAATTAAAGGGACAGCACTTCTCTTATAAAAAATCAATTCTCTTTATTTTATCACATAAGGGAATTGTTCCAGTAATGAATAATTTGCTAGGGAGGCAAATATCAATGAACAAAGACTCCTTTGCAGAGGCTTCTTATCCTAAAGTGTAAACGGAGCCAAAAGTAAAGTTGCTTCTAAAAGTAGAGCAGATGTAACAAATCTAAATACAGGGTGGGCCATTTATATGGATAAACCTTAATAAAATGAGAATGGTTGGTGATATTAACTTCATGTTTGTGGCACATTAGTATATGTGAGGGGGGAAAACTTTTCAAGATGGGTGGTGACCATGGCAGCCATTTTGAAATCGGACAGTTTTAATCCAAATTTTGTTTTTTCAATAGGAAGAGGGTCATGTGACACATCAAACTTATTGGGAATTTCACAAGAAAAACAATGATCTGGTTGGTTTTAACATAACTTTATTCTTTCATGAGTTATTTACAAGTTTCTGACCACTTATAAAAAGTGTTCAATGTGCTGCCCATTGTGTTGGATTGTCAATGCAACCCTCTTCTCCCACTCTTCACACACTGATAGCAACACCGCAGGAGAAATGCTAGCACAGGCTTCCAGTATCCTTAGTTTCAGGTGCTGCAGCATAGACAATTGCCTTCAGATGACCCCAAAGATAAAAGTCTAAGGGGGTCAGATCGGGAGACTTTGGGGGGCCATTCAACTGGCCCACGACAACCAATCCACTTTCCAGGAAACTGTTAATCTAGCAATGCTCAGACCTGGCCTGTTCTCTTTGTTTTTCCAGCAAGATGATGCACCACCACATTATGGGTGTCAGGTCCGAGCATTCCTAGATGAACAGTTTCATGGAAGAATAAAGTTACGTTAAAACCAACCACATCATTTTTTTTCTTGTGAAATTCTTGATAAGTTTGATGTGTCACATGACCCTCTTCCTATTGAAAAAACAAAAGTTGGATTCAAGATGGCCAACTTCAAAATGGCCACCATGGTCACCACCCATCTTGAAAAGTACCCCCTCCTCACATATACTAATGTGCCACAAACAGGAAGTCAATATCACCAACCAATCCCATTTTATTAAGGTGTATCCATATAAATGACCCACTCTGTAGAACAAAACTATTGAAGCAACAATAGCAAGCATATGGGGGGGGGGGATTTATCATTGTACGTATAGATGAAGCATTTTGTACACCTTTTTTTGTGCTGGTATGTGTGGGTGGACCAAATTTAAGCTAGGTAATGGCTGGTGTATTTTTGTGAAATTGTGAATTAAAAAAATAAATAATCACAGTTGATAAATTCATTACCACTGCAAATGACTAACCTTAAAGCTGGTCTGTACTCTTTTTTTTTCTTTTCTTTTTTTTTTTTGAGTGCAAACTAAAAAGAGCCCTTAACATTGCGTAGCACCAACTGTGCGACAAATATACAGTACACACAAGGACAGCTCTTAAGGCAAAATTATAAATTGCCCTGTTTTTTCTATGGCCTATAGATTACAATATGGGGAGGTTACAAAGATAATCCACAAATATATGCCCATTATTATGTGATCCAGCTTATTGCCTTTAAGGATAGTTATCAATGTGTGGCCAAAAAAACACTTTTCCATTCACAGAAATGTGATATGTGATCATATTTCTCAATTACTAAATTATCTATTTGTTCGATTTTGTATAAGGGGAAAAAAGCAAAGAGGTGCTCTCCTAGTGTAGCCCACGGCATAGGTAATATAACAGAAATAAGAGGGCAAATTGTGGTTACAAAAATTAGTTGTGCTAAGAGCACTTCACCTCCTTAGGCATAAAATAATCCAAAGGTTCAGCAGCCTCTAAGTCCATTTGTTTCCTGCAGCTTCAGACCGTTAATGTAGAATCCAAAGTAATAATGAAGGTAAGTGACCTGAACAGTGGACATCAAAAAGATATTCCTCCTGGAAAATGGTTGGATTCAGAAGAATTGCACAACAGATAATCAATTGTAACTATAGAAACACATTTTGAATCTGGAATAAATCCTTCACCAGGCAAGTCTTCATCCGAATACTTTTGAATCCAAATGCTTCCCTAGAGAAGCTCCTTGCTGATGTTCACCATTTAGGTCGTTCAACCGCATTACCACTTTTATTTTGTTTGATTTGGTTCTCTTTATTTATTTTTTGGACTTTTGTGAAAACCTAATGTAGTTTTAGGTCAAATTTATTTAGAAATAAAGAAAATGTATATAGAAATATTAAAAATGTCCATACTTTAAAGCCCCACTGTATACATTCATTTATCGAATATGTCGGAGCAATGTTTTTTAGCTACTTGCATTAGTAGGAGAATTTTTACTTCATAATTTTAGACCTGTGCCAGAGAATCTAGAATTTAGATTAACTTTTTTTTTCACTAAAGAACTGATGTGAGCAAATAATACAAATGATATAGATGAAAACTGCCATTCATTTTATTTAGTAGCACAATATGATGCAAACAGAAAAAGAAACAGAGTTTAGGTTAGGAATTTAAAAAGAATGATTATTATAGGATTGTGGGCAAGGAGAAAACCATTCCAGTATAGATTTTAAGGACTGACATCTTCATTTATTACAGCAGTAGCTTGCTTGGTCCTGGCAAGGATCAGAACAGCAGGGATTGCAGGGATCTGCAAGGACAAAACCACATATTAGAACATGGCACAAATAATCAGTATTGTTCAATTCTATTGGTGTTCCTGTGTTTTTAATAGTGTTGAGCGGGGTAGGCCATATTCCAATTCGCGATATTTTGCGTATATATGGACGAATATTCGTCATATATTCGCTAAATTCACATATTCGCAATATTCGCGTTTTATTTAAAAAAATTAGCATATACAAAATTAGCATATGCGGAAATTCGCACACCAGTCTCACACAGTAGTATTAGAGCCTTCTTTACACCACACAAGCTGGAAGCAGAGAGGGATGATCACTGTGATGTGTACTGTGAAAAAAAAAACGAATATTCGCAATTGTGAATATATAGTTCTATATTCGCGAATATTCGTGAATTCGCAAATATGCGATATTCGCTAATAAAATTCGCATTGCGAATATTTGCGAGCAACACTAGTTTTTAAAAGCAAAAAATAATGTAGTCTGCTAAGCTATTCTTGTTAAAAACAGTGCACCTTTCATGACTAGATATATGTTATTGAGATTTGTCAAGATTCATCGATTTGTGTGAAAACAAATCAATTATTCTTGTTTTGGCTTGTTCAGTATGAGAAGCAGCTGACCATGTGTCCCCTTTTTAGGATCATTGATTGGTAGTGATTTTATTGTAGTTTTCTGTGTTCTACAATCATGTATTAAAGGGTTTTATTTTGGAGTTATGTTAATAATGCTTAATGGGGTACTCAAATTTAGAAAAATGTAACAGTGTTTATAAGTATCTGATCGTGGGGGGCCCAATTGGCATTGAATATGGTGGCTAAAGGGTTAATGACGGGCAGTGACGGGATCACTGCTGCCCATCACTAGCAGTGAGTGTCCGGCTACTGATAGTAGCCGACAGTTCCCATGATGAAGCGAGTGCAGCTCAGGGCATAAATTTACGAACACAAAATATGTTAATACCTACAAGATATTTTACATATGATCAAATAATTCATTTAAAATCGATTTTTTTCCCCTATTCTGTACAAATTACATTGAGCAGCAATGTGGGACTACCTTGTTTGTGAAGATGGTAGTGCTGACCATGATGATGGTGGGATCCATGATATTGAAGTCCTGCTTTACATGCTGACAACAAAAAGAATGAAATTAAAGTGAGCAGTAAAGTCTCTTCTTAAAAACAGCAGCACCTAATATTTGAAGCTCTAAAAGCTAAATAAATACCTTATGCTACTATTCTAAACCCTTAGAAAAGTTATTTTATAGTCAAAACTTTGCCATCTGCCTTGTTCTTGCTTTGGCGCAGAACAGTGTATTGGTCCTTATCTTTCTAACTGCTCCTATAAAGGGATGCACCCTATGCATCTGCTTAAGTTGTACACATGATATGTCTGCTCTCAACTATTTTCTGTTTTCATTAATATGACTTATATTACATTATTTAGACAAATAATAAAAGATATCTTATGGTCTATGAAGTAATAACTTACGGTCTTGGCATGGATCTACACAGACAGATATTTTTTGACAAGGGTCCTTGCATGAATTGTTGCAAGGATCTTGGCACTGGAACTTTTGGCTGCATTGTCCTCCTTTGATTCCAGACATGATCAGATTCTGGGAAGATGTTATGTAGCTTCAGAGAGGGTACAGAGTAGGAATGTTACCAATGATGTATATGGTCTGTTTATATAGTACATCTGGAATCAGGAAGCATTCCTTATACGGCTGATGACGGCAACATTAAGGTTATTAAACATACACCTGACTGCAATAAAACCTGATTAAATGTAGATGGATTACATTTTATGGAGATACATTTTTTTAATAGGGATTAATAGTTAGATCATGAGTACAATGAAGGAATTATAACGTAACAATAATGTATGAGTACGTCATGTCCTAAGAAGAAAGGTGTTTGTAGTTATAAATTTGTGTATATATATATGTATATATATATATATATATATATATATATATATATATATATATATATGTATACACACATACACACACACACACACACACACATATATTTTTTTTTAAATGAACTGTTCCCATACCACTAGCACTGGCTATTAGCTACAAGGTCCAAAGAACTATAATTAAGGGTCACTTAAACCTTAGATGCCATGATCAACAACAACCACAACACCAAAATAGAGATGGGGCTCCCTTTGCTTACCCATTAGCATCCCTGTGACTAGATCATGGGTCACATATGGTTGCCAAGGCAGCTCGGGCTTAACATAGTCCCACAAGTATGCTTGAATACAACACCTAACATGTTATTTATGCTGCATAGTAAATGTTGTAAACAAAAAAGCAATATCATAGAAATAAGAGACTATTTATAGCAATCAATAGATTGTAATTACGAATCACTGCTATGCATAGGCATAGCACTGATCAGTAATATTGCTGATCTACTTCTCTTGTCTGCTAGAAGGCAGGGCAGGTGGCAGGTGAGGGGACCTTCACCTGCAATTTTTACTGACCAGACACCCGCGATTAAGCCACAGGTGGTCTGATCAATCTCCCTGAGACCCAAAAATTCCACATTTACAGTGATCAGTATTGATCATGGCATCTGATAGCAGACAGGTCCACCCGTGCAAGAAGAGAGTACAGCTCCTGTACTCATTTCATGTACAGGACATAAATGTACGTTCTAGTGCATTAAGCACAAGGGGATCAGGACGTCCAATGAAGTCCGATGCCGTGAAGGGGTTAAGTGAAGTAAAAACTAAATTTATCAATGGATATTCAGTTGTTTTGTGAGTCTTGTGATCAGTCAAGTTTTGTGGGACTTTCATGGGTGGTAAAATATGGATAGTCTGGGCCCACCAGAGCAAGAGCAGGTCTTTTCTAGAGACTCTCTACATGGAACATAAAGGAATGGCTCTAAGCAAAGTAAAAATGCGGAGTTATAATAGCACAATCAATACTTCATAATAGCCAAATAGACAACATCTAGACACACTGCAAGTTATATACTGTGAATGTTGGGACTGTGCAAAGAAATGAATTAAGCCGTATCCAAGTTAGCATATCCCATGAATGCTGGGACTGAGCGAATATTAAAATAGTACATGCTCTACATACAGTATAATGGCAGTTGAATAGTAAATATATATATATACATATATATATATATATATATATATATATATATATATATATTATCTATCTAGCATTTTTTTACAAATAAAATCTATAAAAGTTAAGTTTAAAGATGTTTCCTTTAAACTCTATGGTGGAGATTTATTAAAGCTTGTGCAGGGGAAAAATTTCTAAATACCCTACCATCCAGTAAGAAGAAATCTTTCAGAGAGGAAGAAAATAGATTAAGAGTAAATGTCAGGTTAAAGGAGGATGAATTTACTTAATCACATAATTGTTCCAAAATTAGCTGAAAAAAAACTTGTCAAATATTTTGTGGAAACAATGTAAAAAAATTACTTTTTTCAGAGATCAATATTTTTTTGTTGAGTCCGGTAGGCTTTTTTTTTTTACTGTGCAGAGGAATTAGGCAATTATCACCCCTGCTTTTTTCATTATATATCGAGCTCTTAGGCTATCAGGAAAGGTTATAATTTTAAGAGATTTGAGCTACATAGTGGATTAGATTGGATCGCAGTATGCAGATGATATCTTACTTTATTTGAAGGCTCAATCTAAGGGTCTACCAAATTTAATGGAAGTGAACAATGTTGGCAGACTATCAGACATATGAACTGGAGTAAGTTCTACCTTATGTCTTTGGGATCCTTAAGTGATTGTACCAAATTTCCCCTGCAAATAGTCAAACAGTGAATTTCTTTATTATTTAGGGATAAGGATATAAAAAATTTTACTACCTTTAATTTTCAAATACGAAGATGTATGAGGGCCATTTATTGCACTGTGACCTGTAGTTTTTATTACTACCATTTTTGTTTTGATGTCTTTTTATATATTTTTTTCTGATATATGATGTGGTTAAAAATCTTAATCTGTATTTTGGGGTTTGGTATTTTTTTTTACGCTTACACTGTTTACCGTGCAAGATCATAAACATCATATTTTAGTTGTTTGGACAATTACACACACCACGATACAAAATATGTTAAGTTGTTCTGTAAAATGGGAAAATAAGGGTTATTTTATCTTTTATTAGGGAAGGGGTTTTATTTTGCACATTTAAGTCTCTATAGGGGACTTTTATATACAATCATTAGATTGCATTCACTGCATAGTGGTATGCCTATGGCATGGCATTATACAGAGTGATAGGCAATCCACTGATATAGCCTGGCTAAGCCAGGAGGCAGCAGGAGACAGGTAAGGGCCCCCTCCTCCACCATTTTAGCTCATGGAACCTTGCTATCTGATCACGGAGGTTTGTAAGCTCCATTAAGTTACGTGCAACTTTCATTTTTACTTTAGACACGGTGGTCGGCATTGTTCACAGTGTCTAAAGGGTTAAAAGCTGTCCAGGGGCGGGATCGCTGCTGCCTGTCATAAGTAACTACTGATGGTAACCAACACTCACTTAAGTACCATGGGACAAAAGCATTGGGGACAAAGGCTTTGGACATTACAAATTCTTTACCGTGTACCTCAAGCTCTGGTCTCAACTCTTTAGGAAGAGGACAAGATATGGAGTCTGCAAGAGGAGGAGGAACAGAAGAAAAAAAGACTAGAGAATCCTCCACGGAGAATGAAAAGGAAAAAGAGTGTCACATGGAACCATTAATAGAATCATTGGTTGTCAATCTTATGGACACAACATTGTCAAAAACGTATACCACAGCCCTGAATAAGGGGTTAAATTATGGGTTGACTGAGTTCTTTAATTATGTGGAATTTGAAATACAGTAGATTTTTTTTAAAGCTGTCCATGGATTGAACCTTAAAAAAGTCTTCTCTAATCCTAATAAAAATATCACTGCAAAAGAAAAAAGAATGTGATGCCTCTTGTAAAATTGGCCCTTTACGTTATTCTGTTTTTAAAAATTCACGCACTGTGGCCAAGATTTATCAAACTGTGTGAGAGAAAAAGTGGAGAGATTTTTCCACAGCAACCAATCACAGCTCTGCTTTCACTTTACCAGAGATCATTAGCTGAGCTGTGATTGGTTGCTGTGGCAAAATCTCTCCACTTTTTCTCTCACACAGTTTGATAAATCTTGGCATGTGTGGTTGACAGTACTCATATTCTGGCTGAATTGTCAGGGCTATATTTGACTCCCCGCAGAATACTGAAAATTTAGGAACCCCCCTTTTCAGAGGTAACAAATCTACATTCAATCCCCCTGTCACCTGGGGGAGTCCCCTTTATATATTTAGCAAGACAGTTCTAAAAGAAATTAAAGCTCTCATATACCCCAGCCTGAAACCTAATTTATCTAAGCAGTAAATCTCAGCATTAAAAAATATACGGATTGCTATCTAAAAATCCCACCAGTAAAATTATGGAGAAGTTGCGGCATTGTTGTGTAAATATGCAGATAAAGGGGTGCTGTCTGAAAAAATAGCAGAAAGATGAATACCAGCTCAACCAAAATTTACTTATTGGTCCTATTTACCAAAAATCCATAAGTCACTGAGCAGACCCCCTTGCCACCCTATTGTGGCCCTATTGAGTTCCTATCCAGCTATCTCAATCGGTTAATGTTGCCTATGTTAAAATAGATGCATTCCTTTCTAAGAGACACAGGGGACCTCTTAAATTATTGGAAGAATTTGATTGGAAAGAGGAATACTCATTTGCTTCCATAGATGTAATAAGCCTGTATACCCGCATCCCTCATCATGCGGGTGTACAGGGAGTCGAGGAGTGTTTGCAGTATACAGATAAATCTGAAGAATTTGTGCCATTTTTTTGTGAGTCCCTCAGATTTGTCCTGTCCAAAAATGCTTTACAATATAACAACAAATTGTATGTCCAAAAAGAGGTGACCACAGTGGGGACCCCTCTATCATGTGTTTATACTAACATATTTCCGGCTATGTTTGAAGGCAACTACATCTTCACCTCCAGGAACCCCAATGTTAAACATATTAAGTTATTTTTGAGATTTGTCGAACACAAATTTCAGAATATGGGATGGAGGTGAAGATGAGTTTGCAAGATTTGTGGATTATTTGAATTCAGTTTTTAATGTTAATATGATGTTTACATATCAGTTTGGGGTAAGCAACTTGAATTCCTGGATGTTCTCGTAATAGCCTCAGAATGGCCTCAGAGAAAACATTAATTATTACGTTGCTTCATAAAAAACCTCTAGGAACACACTGTTTCATTTTCAGAGCTCTCACCCTATTCACATAATAGTATTCCCAATAGTCAGCTTGTTAGATTAAAAATAATTAATAAAAGTCACCTTATATATTAAGATGAGGCTAAAGATCTTACCAACAGGCTAATAGCATGGGGCTACCCAAAGAAAATTGTGACAGATGGTTTTAAAAAAGTTGAAACGAAAACTATAAGGGATTTACTCAATAAAAATAGAATTAATGATTTAAATAAACAAAAAAAGAAAAAAAAGAGTAGATTAATGTTTTTTTTAATTCACCCATGAATAAAATAATTAATAACAAAAAAAAAAAGGATTTATATTAGAAGAGGACAGTGATTTAAAATCTGAAACAGCTTGAAAACCCATTAGAACTCAGAGACGAAACCGTACATTTGAATCTATAATAAAAACTTTTAAAAACCAACAATAGCAAATTGGGGGTAATTGGCTACTAGATAGTGTTCTGAAAGGAAATTTTAAGTGTCATAACTGTTCCATTTGCAGTCAGAATATTGCAAAACAGGATTTTAGACTGGGTGATTATCAAATAGTAGAAAAGGAGTTGATCACATGTCAAACTGTCTATGTGGTATATTATCTTGTATGTCCTTCTGGACATTACTACATAGGCAAGACTAAAAGACTCGTTTTATTACCCATATTTGTGGTACTCACAAATGTGTCCACTATTAAAGGGATACTCCGGTGAAAACCTTTTTTCTTTTAAATCAACTGGTGGCAGAAAGTTAAACATATTTGTAAATTACTTCTATTAAAAAATCCAGTACTTATTAGCTGCTGAATGCTACAGAGGAAATCCCTTTCTTTTTGGAACACTGATGACATCACGAGCACAGCGCTCACTGCTGACATCTCTGCCCATTTTAGCAACCATGCATAGCAGATGTATGCTAAGGGCAGCATGGTGGCTCAGTGGTTAGCACTACTGCCTTGCAGTGCTGGGGACTTGGGTCCAAATCCCACTAAGGACAACAATAAATAAAGTTTTATTATTATTATTATACCGTCAGCAGAGAGAACTGTGCTCGTGATGTCATCAGAGAGCATTCCAAAAAGAAAATAATTTCCTCTGTAGTATTCAGCAGCTAATAAGTACAAGAAGGATTAAGATTTTTTAATAGAAGTAATTTACAAATATGTTTAACTTTCTGCCACCAGTTTATTTAAAAGAAAAAAGGTTTTCACCGGAGTACCCCTTTAAATTCACTGGTATTGAGAAAGTTGAAATTCCCTCTATAGCTGGAGACAGACACCTTATTCTCATGGAAAAAGAAGCCCACTGGATAATCCAGCTGAATGCACTAGGTCCACTGGGCTCAAATGAAAATAATTGGTGCCTTCCTCCACTAAGTCTCCTTGCTGTGAATGTAAATTGGTACTGTTTTTATGGATATTTGCACATGCACGTAATTTGCACTTTATTGTTGTCATTAGAGATGGGCGAATCGAAGCTGACGAAGTCAAATTCATTCAGAATTTCATGAAAAATTAGATTCTGAACTAATCCGAATTTCCTCGCGCTTCATGGTAACGAATCACTTCATTCACTGCATTTTGTGCGGGATGGGGGGGGCTAAAATGGTGGCTACACGTGTAAGGACATGGGGCAAGGAAGTCTGGGAAAGCGGGTAGGCGGGATTACTCTGAATCACATGGCGGCCACAGCCTCTCAGCAGCAAGCCAGCCCTGTGATGTCACAGCCCTATATATTCGGCAGCCATTGCCAAAGACAGGCATTTGCTGAGAGAGCAGAGAATTTGTGTGTGCACTAATCACTGACAGTACAGATTTTTACAGCGGCGAATCCATTCACCTCAAGCACGATTCGTTCTCGCTAGAGAGAGAGCAAACACTGTGTGGTCACTAATCAGCATTACTGACAATACAGATTAGCACAGGGGAAATCCATGGACCTCAAGTCCGCATCACTGCAGGCAGGCAGGGAGAGTTTAGAAGTCGTTTGATAGTCTGCCAATTGAGATCATCACAGGAAGCATATGGTCTCCCAACCCTGCTGCCACATCCAGACTCTTTGATTGTGCCGCTCTGCGGACGTGATTCTAATAGCAACGCCTGTAATGTTCATGTCATACTGACTAACAGTATTATTTCACTATTCCAGCACACTCCCCATGCTTGTTATGGCAAGGCAAAGTGTTCTACACCCCTATTGAGGCTCTCTGCAGCCCGTAAATAGACGTTTTTAATAGCCATTCACTGAAAATATATTCGGACTGAACCAAATTTTTCCGAAAAATTCAGCGAATCGGCCTAATCGAATTTTTGAAAAAATCACCCATCTCTAGTTGTCATGTTAATATGGTAACGCCCGACAGGTAATACCAGAAGAACCTCACCTTGATGCATCAACGTCAGTACGAACAGACAAAGAGCAGCAGTGCGCAAAACATGTCGCCGCCCCTATGAACACCCCAGCCTCACCTGTTCCATCATGGATACATGATTGTTGGACTGCTTTTATTCCATTGATGGAAGCACCCCCGGATCTTAGAGTCTATTACAGGCAGGTACACTAGGGGTGCCGAAACTTTTCATTTTGAGGAAGTGTGTCCTGTATATAATCACTTATATGGTAAAGAGATTCAGTGTACAGCTGGTATCTACCTCTATATGGTCCTTTATATAATCACTTATATGGTGTACAGATCCTGTGTACAGTTGATATCTACCTGTATATAGTTCTGTATATACTCACATAATGTAAGTAAATGGAGTCTTGGTTTGCAGCCACTTCTGGGGCCATTAAAGTCCTCAGTACCAGGCCCATAAAGTTCTTTATCCAGCCCTTCCTGTACCTATTAGTGGATATGTGGTATCTTTTACAATAACAAATAAACAACACTCCTTAAGGTTTTAGAGTACAAATTGTATTACACTTACTGTTAATGAGCATTTTTATCAGACAGATTAAGGAGGAGAATGGCACGCCTTGTGTGATGAGCTTATTTCATAAGCCATATTTTATACAGAATTTTTGCATCAGTACAGTTTCAAATGTATGAACTAAAAAAATCAGGCATACACCGGAGGGCTTTGTTTTTTTTACTTATACTCCAAACATACATTGTAGGGGTGGTACAAGGGAAGGCTGATAAGTGTTGAGCCTTACCAAGACAAAATTGAGCTAGGAAGCTGAAATATGCAGGGTGTACTGGATTTTTATTTATTTTAATTTTTTTTGTGCCACCAATTGGACTTTGTAATGACATTAAGTCTATGATATAACAAAAAAAAAATTACTTGTAGAGCATAATTGAAAAAAACACAGCCATTTTGTAACTTTTTGGGTTTAGTTTCTCCGCAGTGCACCTTACGGTAAACAATGACACATTTTATTTATTCTGTAGGTTGTTACGTTTATGAAAATACCAATTTATTTTGGTTTTATTTAGTTTTATTACTTTAAAAAAATTATAACTTTTTGTAGTCAAATTAGTATGCTTAAAATTGTTTTCTTCTGACCCCTATAACTCTTTTATTTTTCCATTATTTTTTAAATTTTTTGTGACAGGATCTGTAGTTTTGTTTTGATTTTACATTTTGATCGCTTTTATTTAAATTTGAAGGAATATGAAGTGACCAAAAATAGGCTAATTAAACATGCGGTTTAATTAGCATTATTCTTTAATAGTTTGGACATTTAAGCAAGCGGCCCATATCACATGTTTTAATGTTTATTTTTGTTTACATTATTATTTTTTTTTTTTATTGAAAAAGGGTGATGAATCCAACTTTAATTGGGAAAGGGCCTTATTCACATGTAACTTTTAGGTAGCTATTACATACAATCTTTTAATTGCAAAACTAGGAAAAAGAGAACTTCAGCTCACCCCCACGCCTTGACTGCTGTAAGAAACAGTCATGTAATGTCCCCAAGTTTCATTACTTTGTTTTAACTGTGTTAAAATTCAATGTTTATGCATTTCTGTATTACTCTGATACTGTTCCTTTAAAGCAGCAGGTTCAACTGCCAATCTCAAGATGGCCCCCTCATCAACTGTTTCCATGGCAGCAGCTCAGTGTTGAAGTGACACTCCCCCTACAATGTCAGCCTGCCTCGGATGCAGAAGGTGTGAGCAGAGAGAAGGAGTAACTGAAGAGAATTGAGCAGCAGTTGCCGCCATATTGGCCAGACACAAAACAGGTTTTGTGTTGTGTTAGAAGTGTGTGGAGATGTGGAGATACTAAAGGACTTCCTTGTGCAGCCAGGCTGTGTGAACTTCGGTCTAAAGGCGCGTGGGGTACAAAGAAATAGTGCATTTAGCGGAGCCACGCTGAACAGGTCTGTGTGTAACAACTGATCAGTGGAGCTGACATTGGGCTGTGTGAATTTCTACCAACCGTAAGAGACTCACAGTGCTGTCGAGGTACTGGACAGTGGGGGAGATTTATCAAAACCTGTCCGGAGGAAAAGTTGCTGAGTTGCCCATAGCAACCAAACAGATCACTTCTTTCATTTTTGAAAAGGCCTCTGAAAAATGAAAAAAGTGATCTCATTGGTTGCTATGGGCAACTCAGCAACTTTTCCTCTAGACAGGTTTTGATAAATATCCCCCAGTTGTACAATCCCGGATTACATCACACTCCAGTATATACACTCTGCAGGATGAACAGAGTGCCAAAGAACATCTGCTATTGAACTCCATTATATCCAACTGGTTTTCCCACCTGCTGGGGAGGACTTCATTGTTGTGGATCTTGCGATACTGACAGAGAAGGATGACATTGGGCCCCACCATGCACTTCTACAAACTGTAAGAGGTCCACTTGGACCACTGGGATAAGGGGGGTGCGCACTCAATTGTGAATATTAGGGTCAGTTAGGGACAGTTTGTAGGACTATTGTTTATTGAGTGTCCATATAAAAAATGGGGAAGCAAGTGCTCAGGATGTGCTATAAAACTTAACTTTTAATGTCCTTAAATAAAATTACTTATTCTAAATCCAGTGTCCAAGTGAAATATTGTTATATACACAACCTCGGTCTAAAATGTGAAAATCACTGCGCACTCTGGGTTTTGCAGGGACCAACCAGCCCAGAGGAGCCACACACCAGCGGTCAAATTAGTATACCGCCACTCTGAGTGAATGTAATGTGTTATTCTACCATGCGTTTCTGCCAACAGGTCAATGATGGTGTCATCAGGGGGTATATAATTAGACAATGTAGAGACCAAACTCAAAACACAAGATATCAAAATAATAACAAATTTAGAACCTGTAATATACTTCCATAATGCCTGCCAGTAGAAATAACGTCACATGTAACAAGCACTGTTCACATAGTCGGAGAGGCTCTCCATCACAATTTATTGTCAATTTATTGTCATAGCAATATGCAGCAATAATTGTGACCTGGGACCTGCAAGAGAGAGCTGACCCTATGTCACCTGCAAAATAAAATATGGCTCAGTAAAGAGCCTTAATGCATAATGGTGTTCCTGTAGGGTGAGATACTGTACCTAATGGTCACATATACTAGATCAACTGGATCAGTGTGCTCAATGTTCAACTGGATCAGTGTGCTCAAGATCCACCTGCAAAGTCAAACAATAGGATGCTATTCAATACTTGGACCTGTTTAGCAAAAGGTATAGAGCTGTGCTAAAGCAGTTCTATATACTCAGGTTAACTGAACATTCCAACATTCCAGGCTAACAACGCGATCCTGCTGCTGCAGGGGGCCGGAATTGTCCGGCTCCACTCGCTCGATGTAGCGAGGAGTTGGCATCTGATGTCATATTCGTCCAGCGGGCAAGCTTATATAGCGCAGGGGAGGGGGTGCCTCCCTTATGAGGTCACTGCGTCCACACTACAAATACGGACATGGATGAGGTAAAACATTTTGTTCAATTTGACTCGAACTGTTTACGCTATTCTGAAGGTTTTGCTTGTCTTTACCTCTGTTATCTCACCATTAACCTGCCTTTTTTAATCTGTAGTAAATACCGTTTTCTTAAATCATCAAAGGTATGTAGAAAATAGGGACATCACTCACCGGGATGATGTGCCAAATATTCTTTTATTTCTTAGGTGCGCTTATATGTGGTGTGCATGGACTCTCTTCCTAGGACTCAGCTAGTCAGCATTGAACTGGGTTACAGCTGTTGCACGTGCGTCATCATGCTTCATCAGACCCTGATGAAGCGTGATGATGCACGCGCAGCAGCTGTAACCCAGTTAAATGCTGACTAGCTGAGTCCTAGGAAGAGCGTCCGTGCACACCACATGTAAGTGCACCTAAGAAATAAAACAATATTTGGCACATCATCCCAGTGAGTGAGGTCCCTATTTTTTACATACCTTTGATGTTTGAAGTTGTCTGTCTCCGAGGGACTCGGAACTCGAGGGAATATAGTGCCTGCCAGCACTAGAGGGTAGCTGATTTATGTTGGGGGGATTTAAAGGGGTAGGAGTGCCAACTGCTTGTTTTCTCATACCCTTGACAGTTTTCTTAAACTTGACCACTCTTTTCTGGTTGCTGAGCCAAACCACCTGCCTGGCTCTTGGTTCACACTGCGACCCAGACTTGTGTAAGGCAGCACACTAGCGATGATAGAAGATATAGGATTGTCCAGCGCAGGTCACATGTAAAAAATATTCCTTTTTTGTTTAAAAGCCGAAACAGGAGACATCCACTGAGAAATGCTGTGCCATAGCACAGCATTGAACAGTGATATTAACAGTGATATTAATAGCTTCCTGCAGAATGGGAGTGCCAGACAGGACAGAGGCAGGTAGAGACCCTCCGTCTGTCCTCTCAGTTGATCGGGACTCTACGATTATATTGCAGGTGTCCCAACAGCTCTGCTGCATTTAGGCGTTGTGATCAATTTTGATCATGGCATCTTAAGAGATCACCCTGATCTGTGATGGCTGGCATTAGTCAAGGGCTCAGGCTGCTAAAAGCAGTCAGGACTATCTGGCTTTGATGTACGCTCAGCTTCAAAGTGTGCTTCATAGACCGAGAGCGGGCACAGGGCGTATATATCCTTAAGGTATTATATTTAAATATGAAAAAAATTTACTATCTATGATTTTAACTTAACTTTATTTTTTCCAGTTGAAAGAGAACATGGCAGCTGGAAGAGCATAGGACCATGATCAGGTACCTGTTTCTCCAAGGGAAAGGTGTAAAGCAGATCCATGATGCAAAACAGTCACTAGTAGAAATCGCCTCGACACCACCAAACAAAGTCAGCAATATGGTATGATCTCCCACAGCAACAATGGAGACTCGACTTTGGGTGGTTGCATTCAACATGTAAGTAACCAATACAATTGTAGAGAAATGAAATGCAGACCACTCACTACGAAGTGTCTTGATTAAAATGCAGCTTTATTTCTTACATCAACATTGGGGGAGAGAGAGATGGGCGCCGGTCCGTTATCACGCTACCAGCGCTTTGTTAGGTCCTAATTAGCACACATACAAGTGTGCTTTTAACACCCAGCCCATCACCATGGTGACAGAATAAACAAAAGGCAGGTTAAAATGCAGGCAGTTAAAAACAAAAACATGTATGATATGTGAATCATGCAGCAGCTTGCTAGGTGACAACTATTTCATTCCTATCATTTAACCCTAAGGGTCCGGTTGCATTCAGCCTATACTCTTTACCTTAAAACCCCTGATGTCTATCTGGGAATTCTGAATATGGCTCAACACGTTCTATAGCAGCAAACTTGAATGTTATGTGCATTCTTTTTTTGGCTATCGTTGAAAGGAAACTCATATTCTCTTCATTAAACCCTTTTGAGACCAAAAGCAAGACACTATGCAGATTTGTAGATGACTTGTTTCTAATTCGGGAAGGATCTGAGGTTGACTTCAATGCCTTTGTTCAGTATCTGAATCATATTAATGCTGTTAATATGTTTTTTACTTCCCATTTTGGAAACACCTCACTCGAATTCCATGATGTCCAAATACAAGTTACAGACAATCATGTTATTACCTCCGGCTATAGGAAGCCCACCTCCCGAAATGCCTTGTTACACTACGAGTCCTCACACCCACTCCACATTAAAAACAGTATTCCGTTTAGCCAGATGGTAAGATTAAAAAGGATCACTAATGATACAAACACCATAAATAAGTTGGTGAATTGGGACAACACTTACTGGGACGTGGTTATCCCCTAAGGTTATACAACGGGCAAAAGAAAAATAGAACACATACCTAGATCTGAATTATTAACAGAAAAACAAAACAAAAAAAAACGATAAACAAATGTACCTTCTCATTTGAGAATACCCCAATGAACTATGTTATTAAAAAAAAAATCCACTGGTGCATGTTACAACATGATCAAGATCTATTAGACATAGTAACAAACCAATTGTCATGTATAAAAAAAAATCACTGTACATGATTACTTAGAAAGAACATCTAAAAGAATATAGAGAGATAGAAAAAACACACTGGTTGTCACAATCCAGACCTGTGGGAAATTTTCCCTGTGGTTACTGTTCTTGTTGTAAGATGAATTCAAAAAGTAATGAAGTAACACTCGGAGGTTACACTATAAAAATCAGACAACTCATAATGTGCAGATCGAGTTTTCTGTTGTACGTTCTGTTTTGTACATGTGTATTTTTTTATGTTGGCCAAACAAAAAGACTCCTATTCCACTGGGTGCGGGAACATGTGAGGTCCCTAAGGACAGGGATAGGAGCTACAAGATTTATTTCACACATTAATAGCATGCATAGGGATGAGGTTAATCCATTCAAGTTTGCTGCTATAGAACGTGTTGAGCCATATTCAGAATGCCCAGATAGAAATTGAAAAAGATTTGGAGGTTATAGTTATGTTTTTGGGTTATTTTTTTCACTTACGAAGAGGCAGCGAAACCAAGAAAATACACGTAACTTGTCCTACATGCCTATTCCAGGTTCACTCATAATGCTTTTAAGGCACATATATGTTATTATCAGCCACAAATACTACATGTTTGATTAAACCCAGAAGTTATGTGTAACTTGGCCACTCTCAACACTTTAATTGCAGTTTAATGTTAAACCCAAATAGAAATGATGTATGTTTGATTAAACCCAGAAAATGTAGGCAACTTGGCCTAAGATGCCTATTCCATGTTCACTCCCAAAGTTTTTAATGTGTATTTATGTTAAAATACAGGTCAGCCCACTGTTTGCTCAACTTGCTAGGTATTATAATGTTCTAGCTTTTATGGACCTGTTCTGCAGTAACACTGGGATTTGTAGTGCACCAACTAGACACAGTAATGCAAGTGACAGGTTACTGTCTGAGATAAGCTTACTGCTCAATGCATTGCTCAGCTTGCTTTGTATTTAAATGTGCTAGCCTTTATGTGCTTGTTCTGCAGTAACAATGTGTAAAAATGCATTCACGTCTTTTTTTTGGTGAGCACATTTCCGCAGATTGCAGCTTTACACAGCCTTAGCAAAAATAAGCTTGGCAAAACCTTTCCTAGAAAAAGGTTAGTAATGCAGGTTTTTTTCATCAGAGGAAATACTCTTGACTCTTCTTACCTGAGTCAAACACAAAATTCATTATGTAGCAGTAAGTTTGCGACATCAATGGACGAGATAGTTGAAAATTAAAAACTAAGGGGGAATTCATTAGACCAGCATTGCACAAAGGTATAGACATGGCCACAACTTATTTAGGAAAATTTGAGAAAATACAAACAAACCAAAAACAATAAACATGTGCACGCATTTAGAATCGTCATTGACAAAAGCATTTCTCTTCTTAACATAAACTACTTATACATAGCATGTATGTCACACATGTTATGTCAGTACAGGTTTCCACATTGCAATCATGACCCTAATATTAATCCCCTTTAAATAATGTATGTCTGTGAAAAGTATAATCCACCTACATTTAATCAGGTTTTATTGCAGTCAGGTGTATGTTTAATAACCTTAATTTGCCGTCATCAACCATATAAAGAATGCTTCCTGATTCCAGATATACTATATAAACAGACCATATACATCATTGATAACATTCCTACTCTGTACCCTCTCTGAAGCTACATAACATCTTCCCAGAATCTGATCATGTCTGGAATCAAAGGAGGACAATGCAGCCAAAAGTTCCAGTGCCAAGATCCTTGCAAGAATCCATGCAAAGACCCTTGTCAAAAAATACCTGTCTGTGTAGATCCATGCCAAGACCGTAAGTTACTACTTCAACTACTTCATAGATCTTAAGATTAAGATACATTTTAAAATCTGCATATATATATATATATATATATATATATATATATATTTATATATATATATATTTATACACATTGATAAAATCAGTTAATAGTAATGGGCACACATACTCTATGTGCAGCTGCATTGGTGCCCAGCCATGGATAAAAAAATAACTAGAGAATTGTAAAGACTAGTGAGGAATTGTCGGGTGAGCCCTGAGAGGGGCCCCGCTATCATCATAGAAGCCTTTGGAAAGATTGTGAAAATAGTAAAAAAAATAAGATGTTCACACCAGTAAGAGTACAATTAAAGTAACAGATCAAAATCAAGGGTACACAGCAAGTGGGAAATTTTTTAACAATGATAAAGGAAAATTAAGATGAGTAGCATAAATTGTTTATTAAGTTTTTGATGCTGCCAGTAAACTTATGTACATCTAAAAGAAGATTTTACCACTCGCATTATATCTTGGTTTTTGTTTTGTCAGTATGTAAAACAGGACTTCAATATCATGGATCTCACCATCAGCATGGTCACCACTACCATCACAAACAAGGTATTTATACATCCCAGTCTGTATAGGGTAGTTTCAGTGCTTGGAAGAATAACTTAATCCTGTGTTAAATCAATGATCTGAGATGAATGGAGTAACGATGATACCTTTATTGGCTAACTGAGAGGATATAGATTGCAAGCTTTCAAGACCTCTTAGGTCCCTTCATCAGGCATGTTACCTAGGTCTTGAAAGCTTGCAATCTATATCTTCTCCGTAAGACAATAAAGCTATACAAACTTTCATCAATTATCTGGAAACATAACTGGAAAATCACATAGGTATAGATAGATTCAGTGTTGCTTGGAAATCTGATGTTATTGATTTAATTATAAAAATTATGTATTCAAGCTTTAAATGGTGTTTTTGTGAGATATTAAGTTATATTGCTTTGTATTTAGAATATGAAAACTTTGAAAGGATTTCCTGGTTTTATATGATAATGCTTAGATGTATATTCCATGATTTGTTTTTTCTTCACCCTTGGAGTTCTTGATGCCAAACTGTAATACAGTGTAATATGCTTTTATTATTTCTGTGCAACATATTGTTCAATTTTTATGCACAGAACCCACACCCTTTCTGTAGTGCAAGTTTTTTTTATTTTACTGTTTTCTGTTTTACAGTTACTATAGACCGAGGGGGAGATTTATCAAAACTTCTGCAGAGAAAAAGTTGACCAGTTGCCCATAGCAACCAATCAGATCGCTTCTTTCATTGTTGAAAAGGCCTCTGAAAACAGCAATCTGATTGGTTGCTATGGGCAACTGGGCTACTTTTCTCTGCACAGGATTTGATAAATCTCCCCCAATTTGTTGTAAGTCACATGGTCTACAGGGGGCATGGGGGTTGTTTAGAATCTTTTCAGTAAATCCCTTTCACTCTGCTATCTATCCAACCACTGCAGCATAGCCATGCTTCCCTGGAGACTATGTGACTTATTGGCCCAGATTTATCAATCTGCCTGAAACCCAAACTGTTGGGTTTTTCCCACAAGAAAAATACAGACAGTTTGGGTTTCAGGTGTATTGATAAATTTGGGCCCTTGTCTCTTCCCATTGAAATTTTGAATAAGGTCAGAGAAAACAACAAAATAAAAAGACTTGTACTACAGCACTTTTAGGTGTGGGTCCTGCATGAAATAAATCCTGGAATATCCCTTTAATCACTGTAAAAATTAATTATATATAGCTTTTTAATATACTTTATATTTCTTCATTTGCTTTCCATTTCATGGATTGTTAATGAATGTAAAGTCTGTTTTTATTCCAAGGCAACAAATACATACATAGTTAGTCCTGTGTATACAGTAACATCCTGTCCAAGCAATACACTGTAAGCTAAACAGATAAGACTCTAGACTTATACATTGTAGTAATCTAGCATAGAGATTCGGGCAGCTAAAGCCATGTATTTACACAGATGGTTGTTTAACCTAGATACAAGTGTATTTACTTCTTAGGCCCCTTTCACACTACAGGTATTATCCTGCTTTTTACTGTCGCTATTTTACAATAACAGATGAAAAAAAAACGGATGCAAAAACTGGTAATAACGGATGATAACTGATGACCATCATCCTTTATTTTTAATGTTTTGTTTTCTTAAAAAACCTGATGTTGTTCATCCGTTATCATCCGTTATTACCAGTTACATCCGGGTTTTTTTAAATCAGGTTCTTAACCCTTTTTTGTAAAGCTGTACTGAGCATGTCCGTACAAAAAACCTGACAATAACTGATGATAACGGATGTTTTTTTTTTTGAACATCCGGTTCTCATAGGCTTCAATGTAAAATTTTAACGTCCCGTTTTTCACCATTTTTTTTGCCGGACAATAAATTAGTACATGCACTGTCTTTTGTGCGGCAAAAATAACTGACATTAGTAAAAACGGACATGCCTAATGCAAAAGGATAGTCAAAAAAGGCCATTGACATGAATAGGATTTTTTGTTGGCCTTTTTCAGGAATTTTTGCAGGGAGTAATAACGGAGGTTTTTACAGGATGATACCTGTAGTGTGAAAGGGGCCTTAGCTGAGAGCAGTACAAGGTTTGTGGGTTTTGCAGCCTATGAATATAAACAACAGTATACTCACTAACAACAAACAACATTCACTAACAGGCAAATATCTTTGAGGACTTGTAACACAAGATATGTTAGACAATTAAACTTATCATAAATACAGTAATTAAGTATAAATGCCTAAACCTTAAGCAATAACCCTAAAAATCATAATACATGATCATATACCGTATTTTTCACCGTATAAGACGCACTTTTTCTTCCCCAAAACTGTTGCATCTTATACGGCGAATACACCCCTATCGCGGCGGTCCCTGCGGCCATCAACGGCCGGGACCCGCGGCTAATACAGGACATCACCGATCGTGGTGATGCCCTGTATTAACCCTTCAGACGCAGTGATCAAAGCTGACCGGCGCGTCTGAAGGGAAAGTGACACTAACCCGACTGTTCAGTCGGGCTGTTCGGGACCACCGTGATTTCACCGCGGCGGTCCTGAACAGCCTGACTGAATAGCCTGGTTAGTGCTTACAGGAAACCGGGGGGACCTTACCTGCCTCCTCGGTGTCTTCTCCGTTCAGGGATCCCCTGTATGCCGGCACTCTCCTTCCTCGTCATCACGCCGACGCGTACGTGCGTCAGCGTGCATAACGACGTGATGGCGGCGACGGAGAGCGAGGATACCAGGCCAGCAGCAGAGACGTTCCAGAGCGACGGGGACACGGCGACAGCGATGGAGCATCATCCAGGGCAGCGGTGACGGGTCCGGAGCGGCCGGGACACGTGAGTATTACCTCCTCCTGCAGTGGTCTTCAATCTGTGGACCACCAGATGTTGCAAAACTACAACTCCCAGCATGCCCAGACAGCCAACGGCTGTCCGGGCATGCTGGGAGTTGTAGTTTTGCAACATCTGGAGGTCCGCAGGTTGAAGACCACTATTGGGTTCAAAATCTTAATTTTTTTAGATTTTGCCCCTAAAAATTGCGTCTTATACGCCGGTGCGTCCTATAGGACGAAAAATATGGTACTTCTATACTTACTGGAGCTATCATACATAACATGGAATAGTTTTCAAACCAATCCCAATAAATTGACAGATCCCAATAATTTAAAACTAGGCCTGTATTTTTGTCTGTTGTTTGCAGTGTTTTTAACAACAAGAATAGCACTGTAGATTATACTATTTCTGCTGCTATAATATCAGAATCCATATAGAATGTTTGTGCCATATTCTAACATGTGATCTCTTCCTGGTAGATCCCTGCAATCCCTGCTGTCCTGTTCCCTGCTGTCCTGATCCCTGCTGTAATAAATGAAGATGTTCATTCTTACAATCCAGTTTGGAAAGCTTTTTTTTTCTCTTACCCACAATCTTATATAATCATTCTTTTTAATTGAATGCCCTTAAATTCTGTTCCTTTGCTGTTTGTAATACAGTCTGCTAATAAATAAAATGTGTGCATCTATGTATTATTTGTATTATTTGCTCATTTTAGATTCTGAATTCTCTGGCATGGGTCAAATTATTATGTCTTAACCCCTTAACGACGCAGGACGTAAATGTACGTCCTGGTGAGGTGGTACTTAACGCACCAGGACATACATTTACGTTTTAGACATGACCGCGCGCATCGCAGCGATGTTCGGGTCATGCACGGCAGGTCCAGGCTGCTGATAGCAGCCAGGGACCCGCCGGTAATGGCCGACATCCACGATCGCCATTAACCCCTCAGATGCCGTGATCAATACAGGTCACGGCATCTGCAGCGCTGCGGTCACTAAAATGGATGATCGGCTCGCCCGCAGCACTGCCACAGAGATCTGATAATCCAGGACGGCAGACGGAGGTCCCCTCACCTGCCTTTACTGCCTTCCACGGGTCTTCTGCTCCGGTCTGAGATTGAACAGACCAGAGCAGAAGATGACCGATTATACTGATCAGTGCTATGTCCTATGCATAGCACTGAACAGTATTAGCAATCAAATGATTGCTATAAATAATCCCCCATGGGGACTATTGAAGTGTAAAAAAAAAGGAAAAAAAAGGAAAAATCCCCTCCCCCAATAAAAATTTAAATTGTCCCATGTTCCCAATTTCACCCCCAAAAAGTGTAAACTTTTAAAGCACAACAGAAATAGAAAAGTATGCAATTATGGGTATCATTTTAATTGTATTGACCCAAAGAATAAAGAACACATGCATGCCATTTGTGCCGTAAATTGTACGGCGTGAAAATGAAACCTTCCAAAATTTGCAAAATTGGGGTTTCCTTTTAAATTTTCCCACACACAGAGTATTTTTTTGGTTGCACCATACATTTTATGGTAAAGTGAGTGATGGCATTAAAACAGACAACTGGTTGCACCAAAAACAAGCCCTCATACTAGTCTGTGGATGAAAATATAAAAGAGTTATGATTTTTTGAAGGTGAGGAGGAAAAAATGAAAACGTAGAAATAAAATTGTCCTTAAGGCCAAAATGGGGTTAAAGAAGGTATTATCTAAGAAATGAAAATATATTTATTATTCAATATTTTCATATTATGTTTGGATATATTGTGACAGAGACATAAATGTCTGTCAGGGAATTCTATACTTTATTTCTGCAGGATTCATCATTTATGTCAATGAGACATGGTGAGGGTGAGATAAAAGCATTTAAGGAATAGCAGACCATAACAGCTAAGAAACTTATGGGCCAGTCCAGGTTTTTTAATATAGCTTTAATCAGCACAGGTGCTGAAGACTGCTCATTACTGGTCTTACAAGAGATGTGTACCTCAGTATTGACTGAGAGGCTGTGAGGAAACTGAAGCTCTACTTGGAGTTTCAATCCTGAAGTTTATAGGCTCAAAGGTAGTGGTTCATAGTAACATAGAAACATAGTTCATAAGGTTGAAAATAGACCAGAGTCCATCAAGTTCAACCTAAACCTCTAATAAGTCCCTACTGAGTTGAGTTGATCCAGAGGAAGGCAAAAAAAAAAACTTATACTAGAGGTAAAAATTCCTTCCCGACTCCAAATATGTCATCAGAATAAATCCCTGGATCAACATTCTATCCCTATAAATCTAAAATCCATAACCTGTAATGTTATTACTCTCCAAAAATGCATCCAGACACTTTTTTAACTCTTTCATAGAGTTCCCCATGACCACCTCCTCAGGCAGAGAATTACACAACCTCACTGCTCTTACAGTAAAGAACCCCCGTCTGTGCTGGTGTAGAAACCTTGTTTCCCCAAGACGTAGAGGATGCCCCCTTGTTATTTTATTTTTTTTTATAATCTTTTTATTTAGAGAAAACGTTACAATATCATCTTTTACAGACATAAAAAATAGAAAACATAAAAAAAAGAGAAACTTTTTTCTTTTTTTTATTCGTTTAGCCCCCTTATTCTCCCACCCTTACCTCCCCATGTCGACCAAATGAAAAAAAAAATAATTTTTTTTTTAATTCTCCACGGTTTCCATTTCTCTTGCCATCTTTGAGATTGCTTTTTAGATCTTCTGCATTTGATTTCCTCGAATTTGTTAACCCTTTCAATCTCTTTTATCCATTCTATCAGTGACAGTGGCTCTCTTGCCATCCATTTTCTCATAATTATCAGTCTCCCCAGTATTAGGATGTTATTTAATAGATTTTTCTTATTTTCCTGCACTGAGGGCAGTACTCCAAATAGGAAAGTCTCTGGTCTCCTTGTCAATTCTATTCCTAGCCTGCTCTTTATCTGGAATCGTATCTTTTCCCAAAAATCCTGCACCTTCTCACAGAGCCATACCAAGTGTATCAAATCTGCTCCTTCTCTCCTACACTTTGGGCTTCTATCCTTTTCTGATATTTGGGGGTATAAAACAATCTATGAAGTAACATAAATTGTGATAGTCTAAGTTTTTCATTATCGGACATTCTAGTTGTACTTTCGATCATTATCTTCCACATTCCATCATCTAACTCCTTTATATCCTTCTTCCATTCTTTTTTGCTAAGGAATATTATTTTTCCAAATTTTTATTTTGCTATAATTTTGTATGTTGTAGAAATCCTCATCTTTCTTTGTGTATCTAGTGATACTATCAAATCATGATCTTGTACTTTCAACCTCTCTTTTTCTTTTGTGTACTTTGTAGCATGCTCATTTTGCATATATCTACATTTGTGAATTTTTTGAGTGACACACTCTTTTTGTAGTTCTTCTAATTTAATTAACTCCCCTTCATGAAAAAAACTGATAAACATATTTAAGACCCTTCTGCACCCGGTATTCGTACTCTTCCATTTTATTAAACTCTATTCGCCCATAGTGGTGAAAATTTTAAACTACCTTTAATATTAATACTTTTTTTTTTACCTTTTTCCAAATACCCTTTATTTGCGTAATTAATTCATCCTTTCCTATTTCTTTGTTTAATTCTAGCCATTTGAATATTTGTTTTGTGTTTAGTTTATACTTAAATTTCAAGTCTTCATGCAATACGTTACCATACACCCCTGTGAATTGTGACATTTGAGAGGCTAAATTATATATCCTGAAATTTGGCATCCCCATACCTCCCTCCTTTTTGGGGATCGTTAGTACCTCATATTTAATTCTTACTTTCTTTTTCCTTCAAATTAATGTATTTATAAGGCTATCTATTTTCTTGAACCATATCTCTCCTATCAGTACTGGAGATGCTGTCAGAAAATATAATAGTGGCGGAAGCACCACCATTTTCACCAGTGCCAAGCGATCTGCCATCCCCAGAGGCAGTCTTGTCCAAATCTCTATCTTTTTCCTTATTTTTTTCTAATGCCAGGACTATGTTTATTTTAATATAGTCTGAGATAATACCACTAATCCCTATACCTAAGTATTCAAATTTTTCTTGGTAAGATATTGTTCTTAATTCCCCATAGTCTTCATCCAGTAACATTAGTGAAGACTTGTTCCAATTAATTGATAGCCCTGATAGATGCCCAAATTGTTTTATCTGTTCCATCACTGTAGCCAGGTGTATCTGGGAATCACTAATAACAAGTAGCAAATCATCCGCATATGAAGCTATTTTATCTATTGTTCCTTTCAAACCAAATCCCGAAAACTCAATTTTCTCCCTAGTGTAAACTGCAAGGGGTTCTATAAATAATATAAATAAAAAAGGGGATAGGGGGCAACCCTGCTGGGTACCTCTTGTCAGTGGAAATTGCTCTGTGATCCTATCACGTGATCAGCATTCTTGCCCTGGGATCCTGGTAAAGCATTTTAACTAACTTAATATATTTTTTGCCCAATCCGAAATGCTCCATTGCCTTCCATAGAAAGGCCCACTCCACCCTGGCAAACACTTTTTCTGCGTCTAGTGACAGGATGGAGTGGGCCCCTCCCTCTTTCTGTTGAATGGTCGAGAAAACCCTCCTAACGTTGTCTAATCGGTTTCTATTTTTCATAAAACCTGCCTGATCCTGGCCCACCAGGTCATCCATTACCCCTTTAATTCTTAATGTCAATAATTTTGAGAATATTTTTGCATCTGTATTTATTAGGGTGATGGGCCTGTAAGAGCTCACCTCCTTAATATCCGTATCCTTTTTAGGGACCAGTACTAACAGGGCCTCTCCCATCGACTGTGGGAGGTTCCCCTTTCTACAGGATTCATTAATGACTTCCGTCAATTTGCTAATTATAGTCTGTCCCAGTTTTCTATAAACCTCAAAAGGGAATCCGTCTGTCCCCCGAGAGGTATTACCAGAAAAAGATCTAAGCGCATTTTCTATCTCTAGGGTAGTAATGCTCTTTTATAATCCCTCCCTTTGCATCTCACTAGTCTTAGGCAAATTAATTTTCCCCAGGAATTCTTCCATCTCGTCTTCCTGTCTATTTAAATCAGACCTGTATAACTGTATAACCGAAATATTTCAAAAAAGCACCTTCTATTTCTCCAACCTGCTCTTTGCGAGTCCCGTCTTGGTCCCTTATAACTTTTATAAAATTACTCTTTTTTGATTTTTTATAATTTGACCTAATAGTTTACTGGGTCGGCCCCCTTCATAATATTGCCTCTGATTATGGAAAAATAGCCTATGTGGGATTTTTTCTTCTATGTATTTTTTTCTGCTCTCTTTTTTTCCCTTCTAACTCTTGCAATTTTTGGGTGGTGGGATTTAAAGATAGTTCCTCTGCTATTCGCTCTATTTCTTTTTCTATTTTTAATTATTTTTCTCTAAAACTTCTCTTTTTACGTCTAATTTCCCTATAGAGGATGCCCCTGATATAGGCTTTTAGAGTGTCCCATACCACCCCCAAATCAGCGGTCCCCTTGTTAATCATCCAGAACTCATCTATTTCCACTCTGATCTTATCATCATCCTCTAATAGGTCCAGACAATATGGATTAATTTTGTGTATCCCGCTTCTCTTTTTCTCTTCTTCTACTCCTATTGTCAATTGCATTATTACATGGTCTGAAATGGCCTTATTTTCATATTTTAGTTTTCTTACTTGTGATAATGCTGATTCATTGCATAATATTAGATCGATACGGGATGCGGCTCTGTAAGATGTGCTCATACAAGAATATACTTTTTTTTTCACCATAAAGTGCCCTCCAGACATCTTTCCATCCCACTTTTTCCATAAATTTACCTAGCGGTGAGGACCAGTTACTACCTTGGTTATTACGTTTCTTAGATATTTTATCCAATCTTAAAACTAGGACACAATTAAAGTCTCCACAAATACACAAATCAAATGGTACTTTATTGTACTGAAAAGCAACTAGTACTGTCAGCACCTGACTATTAAATGGGGAGGGGGGGGGGGATGTAAACAAAGGCGAGAATTACTAGTCTCCCTTACAACTTCCCATAAAGGAATACATATCTGCCTTTGCTGTCTATTTCTTTAGAGCATACTTCCCAGTCTATTCCTGTGTGTGTTAGGACCGATACCCCTGATGAGTATGTTGAACCAAAAGAATGATATTCACTTGCTACCCATTTTTTGTGTACTAGTCCCACCTGTTCTGCCGATAAATGTGTCTCAGTAAGGCATATTATAGCAGGAAGATGTCTAGATATATTATCAAATATCCCAGGAGAGCAGCACAACCAAAATAGTACTTCAGGTAGCTGCGCCATATTATCAAAGATGGTGCATCTTTTGTTTTTTTCTTTTAAACCTCTAATGTTCCATGTTATTATTTTTACTGTCCTTTTAAAAAAGAGGGAGAAAAAAAAAACATTCCAGTTGGTCGACCCCCCTCCCCCCCTTCTTGTCTTCCGCAACAGTTCGCGAACCGGGCGAACCGCCATTGACTTCAATGGGCAGGCGAATTTTAAAAGCCACAGGGACTCTTTCTGGCCACAATAGTGATTTAAAAGTTGTTTCAAGGGGACTATTACCTGGACTATGGCGTGCCAGAGTGGGATCCGTGGCAAAACTCCCATGGAAAATTACTTAGTTGATGCAGAGTCTGGCAGTCTTGGCAGCACAGTGGATGGGAGACCACCACGGATTCAAGTCCCGGGGTGGGACAGAGTTTTACATTGTTGTGGTTTAACTTTACTTTCCTGGAAATGCTGCTGAGTTGCCCATAGCAGAGATTGCTTCTTTCATTTTTCAAAAGGCCTCTGCAAAATGACAGAAGCAAACTGATTGGTTGCTATGGGCAACTCAGAAACTTTTCCTGGAAAAGTTTCTGAGTTGCCCATAGCAACCAGACTACTTCCTTCATTTTTCAGAGGCCTTTTCAAAAATGAAGGAAGCAATCTGATTGGTTGCAATGGGCAACTGCACAACTCTTCCTCTACACTGATTTTCCGCATATGCGCATATTCGCGAATATTGAGCCCTCCCTCCTTTAATGGTATAGGGAACTGTGATCGGTGCATTAACACAGTGATTTTTTGCCCATTGAAACCAATAGGCCCATTGTGGTCTATGGGGATCTCACAGCATTTAAAACAGTAAGCTAAACAGGATGGGAGATTATCACAGGTTTGAGTCCTGGGGTGGGACAGAGTGTTACAGTACTGTGGTTTAACTTTACTTTCCTGGAAAAGCAGCTGTGTTGCCCATAGCAACCAATCAGATTGCTTCTTTCTTTTTTCACAAGGCCTCTGCAAAATGAAGGAAGCAATCTGATTGGTTGCTATGGGCAACTCAGAAACTTTTCCTCTGGACAGGTTTTGATAAATCTCCCTCTATGGGGGAGATTTATCAAAACCAGTGCAGAGGAAGAGTTGTTCAGTTGCCCATAGCAACCAATCAGATTGCTTCTTTCCTTTTTGAAAAGGCCTCTGAAAAATGAAGGAAGCAATCTGGTTGCTATGGGCAACTCAGAAACTTTTCCAGGAAAAGCTGCTGAGTTGCCCATAGCAACCAATCAGATCGCTTTTTTCATTTTGCAGAGGCCTTGTGAAAAATGAAAGAAGCAATCTGAGTGGTTGCTATGGGCAACTGCACAACTCTTCCTCTACACTGGTTTTGATGAAAACCTGTCCAGAGGAAAAGTTTCTGAGTTGACCATAGCAACCAATCAGATTGCTTCCTTCATTTTGCAGAGGCCTTGTGAAAAATGAAAGAAGCGATCTGATTGGTTGCTATGGGCAACTCAGCTGCTTTTCCAGGAAAATAAAGTTAATCCACAGTATTGTAACACTCTATCCCACCCCAGGGCTCAAACCCATGATGGTCTCCCATCCACTGTGCTGCCAAGACAGTCCTGCTTAGCTTACTGTTTTATATGCCGTGAGAGCCCCATAGACCACAATGCACTAGTCACAGTACCCTACACCATGAAATAAGGGAGGACTCAATATTCGTGAATATGCGCATATGTGCATACATTTTCACATATGCGAAAAAAACAAATATTCGTAATTACTAATATATATAGTGCTATATTCGTAATATTCGCGAATTCGCGAATATGCAATATTCGCAATTAAAATTTGAATTGCTAATATTCGTGAGAAACACTATTGAACATCAGCTGCCACTTCCCAGCACAAACGTCCAACCTATCCAGATCCATTTGTAACAGTGCACTGTCCTCTATAATGTTTACCGCTTTACAGAGTTTAGTATCATCTACAAAGATTGCTTCTTTACAATTCAACCCCTCTACAAGGTCATTAATAAATATATTTAATAGAACAGGACCCAAGACTGACCCCTTTGGTACCCCACTAGTCACAGTCACCCAATCAGAATAAGAAACATTAATAACCACCCTCTGTTTCCTACCACTGAGCCGGTTACTAACCCAAGCACACACATTCTCCCCCAGCCCAATCCCTCTAATTTTTTGCACCAACCTTTTATGTGGAACCATATAAAATGCTTTGGAAAAATCCAGATTTATGACATCCAGTGATTGCCCCTGGTCCAGTCTGCAGCTCACCTCCTCATAAAAGCTGATCAGGTTAGTTTGACAGGATCGATCCCTCATAAAGCCATTCTGATATGGAGTCATTCATTTATTTTCATCAAGATATTTAAAAATAGCATCAACCCTCAAACAATTTACATACAACAGAGATTAAACTAGCAGGTTTATAGTGGGGATCAAAAGTTTGGGCACCCCAGGTAAAAATTTGTATTAACCCTTAAGGACCCAGGATGTACGGGGACATCCCCGCACCCTGGGCTTTAAGAACCCAGGACGTCCCCGTACGTCCTGGCGTTTTCCAGTCCCTGCCGCGCGCCGGGCAGGGATCGGAAGCGGATGCCTGCTGAAATTTTTCAGCAGGCATCCAGGGCAAACGCCGAGGAGGGCCATGTCTGCCCCCCGATGTCGGCAATTGTCGCAAATCGCGAGGGAAATCGCCCCTACGATCTGCGGCGTTACCGGGCTGATCGAGTCTCTGGGACCTGACCGCCCGGTAATTTTGCATAATCCCGATTGTCACAGACAGCCAGGACCATGCAAGCCTGCCACCTCCTCCTATCCCCTGCGATTCCTTGGTTAGCTAACCGACCAATCACAGGGGGGGGTGTGTTACTTCCTCCCACCCTGCCCGGCCCCTGGAAGTCCGGTGAGAACGGGAGGAAGCCGGAGGACGCGACGGGGGACGGAGGAGTGCTGGGGCCCGGCCCCCTGTACTTACATCGTCCCTGAAGACCCAGATCCCGGCGGCGGTGGCGACAGGTGAGTGGATCTTCGGCGGCGTTGCGGGACCTTTGCAGCAGTCCAGACCGCCGTAAAGCGATCTGGACTGCTCTATCTGGTCCCCTTATACTACAACTCCCAGCATGCCCAGACAGCCCTTGGCATCTGGGCATGCTGGGAGTTGCAGTTTTGCAACATCTGGAGGTCCACAGTTTGGAGACCACTGTGCCCTTCCAGATGTTGCAAAACTACACATCCTCAGCATGCCCTTACTGTCCAGGCATGCTGGGAGTTGTAGTTCTGTAACATCTGGCCCTTCAGATGTTGCAGAACTATAACTCCCAGCATGCCTGGACAGTTTTGGCATACTGGAAGTTGTAGTTTTGCAGCATCTGGAAGGGCACAGATTGGGAACCACTGTATTAGTGGTCTGCAAACTGTAGTCCTCCAGATGTTGCAAAACTACAACTCCAAGCATGCTGGGAGTTGTAGTTCGGCAACATTTGGCTCTAAAGATGTTGCCGAACTACTACTTCCAGCATGCCTGAGAATGTTTGGGAGAAGTGGTTTTGCAACAACTGGAGGCTTACTGGTTGGGAAACATTGTCTGTTTCCTAACTCAGTGTTTCTCAACCCGTGTGCCTCCAGCTGTTGCAAAACTATAACTACCAGCATGCACTGATAGACTGTGCATGCTGGGAGTTGTAGTTTTGCAACAGCTGGATGTCCCCCCCCCTGTGAATGTACAGGGTACATTCACATGGGCAGGGGGCTTACAGTGAGTATCAGGCTGCAAGTTTGTGATGCAGCAAATTTTGCACGGCAGCTCAAACTCGCAGCGGGAAACTCGTTGTAATCCCCCGCCCATGTGACTGTACCCTAAAAACACTACACTACACTACACTAACACAAAATAAAATAATAAGTAAAAAACACTACTTATACACATACCCCTACACAGCCCCCCTCCCCAATAAAAATGGAAAACGTCTGGTACGCCACTGTTTCCAAAATGGAGTCTCCAGCTGTTGCAAAACAACAACTCCCAGTATTGCCGGACAGCCGTTGACTGTCCAAGCATGCTGGGAGTTTTGCAACAGCTGGAGGCACCTTGTTTGGGAATCACTGGCGTAGAATACCCCTGTGTCCACCCTTATGCAAATCCCTAATGCAGGCCTCAAATGCGCATGGCGCTCTCTCACTTCAGAGCTCTGTCGTATTTCAAGGCAACAGTTTAGGGCCACATATGAGGTATCGTCGTACTCGGGAGAAATTGCCTAACAAATTTTGGGGAGCTTTTTCTCCTTTCACCCCCTATGAAAAGGTGAAGTTGGGGTCTACACCAGCATGTTAGTGTAAAAAAATAAATTTTTGTAGTGTAGTGGCTGGTGTTGCCCTATACTTTTCATTTTGACAAGATGTAAAAGGGAAAAAAGCCCCCCCAAATTTGTAATGCAATTTCTCCCGACTACGGAGGTACCCCATATGTGGGCGCAAAGTGCTCTGGGGGCGCACAACAAGGCCCAGAATGGAGAGTTCACCATGTACATTTGAGGTGATTTGCACAGGGGTGGCTGATTGTTACAGCGGTTTTGATAAACGCAAAAAAACAAAACCCCACATGTGACCCCGGAAACTACACCCCTCAAGGAATGTAATGAGGGGTGCAGTGAGAATTTACAACCCACTGGTGTCTGATAGATCTTTGGAACAGTGGGCTGTGCAAATAAATATTTTGTACAGCCCAATGTTCCAAAGATCTGACAGACACCAGTGGGGGGTAAATGCTCACTGTACCCCTTGTTACGTTCCTCAAGGGGTCTAGTTTCCAAAATGGTATGCCATGTGGGGGTTATTTTGCTGTCCTGGCACCAGAGGGGCTTCCTAAATGCGACATGCCCCCGAGCAAAATTTGCTCTCAAAAAGTCAAATATGGCTCCTTCTCTTCTGAGCATTGTAGTTCGCCCGTAGTGCACTTCAGGTCAACTTATGGGGTACCTCCATACTCAGAAGAGATGGGGTTACAAATTTTGGGGGTTATTTTCTGCCATTAACCCTTGAAAAAATTTTAAATCTGGGGGGAAACACACATTTTAGTGAATTTTATTTATTTATTTTTTTACATATGCAAAAGTCGTGAAACACCTGTGGAGTATTAAGGCTCACTTAATTCCTTGTTACATTCCTCAAGGGGTCTAGTTTCCAAAATGGTATGGCATGTGTTTTTTTTTTTTTTTTGCTGTTCTGGCACCATAGGGGCTTCCTAAATGTAACATGCCCCCCAAAAACCATAGACATATGAGGTATGTGCTTACTCGAGAGAAATTGGGCTACAAATATAAGTATACATTTTTTCCTTTTACCCCTTGTAAAAAATCAAAAATTGGGTCTACAAGAACATGTGAGTGTAAAAAATGAAGATTGTGAATTTTCTCCTTCACTTTGCTGCTCTTCCTGAGTTTGGAAATTTTGTGAAAAATTGGAAAATTGCTGCTGAACTTTGAAGCCCTCTGATGTCTTCCAAAAGTAAAACACGTCAATTTTATGAAGTGAACATAAAGAAGACATATTGTATGTGAATTAAAAAAAATTATTTGGAATATCCATTTTCCTTACAAGCAGAGAGCTTCAAAGTTAGAAAAATGCTAAATTTTCAAATTTTTCATAAAATTTTCGGATTTTTCACCAAGAAAGGATGCAAGTTACCACAAAATTTTACCACTATGTTAAAGTAGAATATGTCACGAAAAAAACAATCTCTGAATCAGAATGATAACTAAAAACATTGCAGAGTTATTAATGTTTAAAGTGACAGTGGTCAGATGTGCAATAAATGGCCGGGTCCTAAGGTGTAAAATGGCTGGGTCCTTAAGGGGTTAATGTGCATAAAGAAGCCATGGAAAGATGGAAAAATCTGCAAAAGGCCTCAAATTACAGATTAGACATTCTTATAATATGTCAACAAAAGTTAGATTTTATTTCCATCATTTACACTTTCAAAATAACAGAAAACGAAAAATGGCATCTGCAAAAGTGTGGGCACCCTGCAGAATTTATAGCATGCACTGCCCCTTTGCAAAGCTGAGACCTGCCAGTGTCATGGATTGTTCTCAATCATCATCTGGGAAGACCAGGTGATGTCAATCTCAAAGGTTTTAAATGCCCAGACTCATCTGACCTTGCCCCAACAATCAGCAACATTTGTCTAGAAATCTGAAACTTAAAATAGTTGATGCTCACAAAGCTGGAGAAGGCTATAAGAAGATAGCAAAACATTTTCAAATGTCAATATCCTCTCTTCGGAATGTAATTAAGAAATGACAGTCATCAGGAACAGTGGAAGTTAAAGCAAGATCTTGAAGACCAAGAAAAACATCAGACAGAACAGCTTGCATGATTCTGAGAAAAACAATTCAAAACCCACGTTTGACTGCACAATCCCTCCAGAAAGATTTGGCAGACACTGGAGTTGTGGTACACTATTCCACTATAAAGAGATACTTGTACAAATATGGTCTTCATGGAAGAGTCATCAGAAGAAAACCTCTTCTACGTCCTCACCACAAAAAATCAGCGTTTGAACTTTGCAAATGAACATATAGACAAGCCTGATGCATTTTGGAAACAAGTTCTGTGGACTGATGAGGTTAAAATTGAACTTTTTGCCCAGAATGAGCAACGGTATGTTTGGAGAAGGGGAACAGAATTTAATTAAAAGAACCTCTGTCCAACTGTTAAGCATGGGGGTGGATCAATCATGCTTTGGGGTTGTATTGCAGCCAGTGGCACAGGGAACATCTCACGAGTAGAAGGAAAAATGGATTCAATAAAATTTCAGCAAATTTTGGATGCCAGCTTGATGCCATCTGTAAAAAAGCTGAAGTTAAAGAGAGGATGGCTTCTACAAATGGATAATGATCCTAATAAAACCTTGAAATCTACGGGGGATTACATCAAGAGGCGTAAACTGAAGGTTTTGACATGGCCTTCACAATCTCCTGACCTCAACATAATTGAGAATCTGTGGATAGACCTTAAAATAGCAGTGCGTGACAGACAGCCCAGAGATCTCAAAGAACTGGAAGACTTTTGTCAGGAAGAATGGGCAAAGATACCTCAAACAAGAATTGAAAGACTCTTGGCTGGCTACAAAAAGCATTTACTATCTGTGATACTTGCCAAAGGGGGCAGTACAAGATATTAACTCTGCAGGGTGCCCAAACTTTTGCAGATGCCATTTTTTTGTTTTCTGTTATCTTGAAAGTGTAAATGATGGAAATAAAATCTAACTTTTTTGACATGTTATAAAAATGTCTAAGCTGTAATTTGATGCCTTTTTGAAAATTTTCCATATTTCCTTGGCTTCTTTATGCACATTAATACCAATTTTTTTCTGGGGTGCCCAAACTTTTGATCCTCACTGTATCCCCTATCCAAAGGATAGGGGATAAGATGTCTGATCGTGGGGTTCCCGCTGCTGGGGACCCCCGGGATCTCGGCTGCAGCACCCCGCTGTCATTACTGCACATTTAAAACTGGCTCTGTGCATTCTGACATCACGGCTCTGCCCCCTCGTGACATCACGGTTCCGCCCCCTTAATACAAGTCTATGGGAGGGGGCATGACGGTGACGTCACAATGATCCGACCCCTGTATTGCCCGTAATTACGCACAGAGCGAGTTTTGCTCTGTGCAGTAATGACAGCGGGGTGCTGCAGCCGAGATCCCGGTGGTCCCGGCGGTGGGACCCCCGCGATCAGATATCTTATCCCCTATCCTTTTGATAGGGGATAAGATGTCTAGGGGCTGAGTACCCCTTTAAGACTGAGCACCACTAGTGTTTGGGCTTCAGGTGCATTTCAAGATGCAGCTGTCTACTTGTGCATAGTGGGAACTGTGCCTAGTTGTGCATGTGCTGGACATTACCTCTGTTTGTCACTCTTATTAACATTTTGTATTCTAACATACCAACCCATGCCAATCCATGTCAAGATTTAAATATGTAGTTTTCAAATAATGCAAATGATTAGGATGCAAAGTGCATTTTATTTAGCAGCAGTCTAATTACAAACATCAACCAAGGTTCAATTTATAGATGTTATGTCAAAGAAGATGATTATATAAGATCTTGTGGGCGAAGAGGAAGACAGTCTGAATTGCTTTGTGACATCTTCATTTATTAGAGTAATAGGTTCCTTGGTCCTGGCAAGGGTCTGGACAGCAGGGGTTGCAGGGATCTGTCAGGAAAGGTTTACAGGTTAGAACACAAATAATAAACCATTTATCACCATATATTTACCATTAGCTAATGTATTCTTATCTTGTGACTGCCTCATGCCAATATTCTGTGCTCCTTCTCCTTGAGCTTCCTTTTGCCTTTGACACAGTTGTCCACTTTCTTCTCTTACAACCTCTCTCATAACTAGGCATCACTAATTGAGCCCTGTCCTGAATTTCCTCATACCTCACCATTCAATGTCTCCCACTCACAAACCCTCTCTTCGCCTCACCCTCTCACTGTTGGAGTCCTCCAAGGCTCTGTCCTTGTGCCTCTACTTTCAATCTACACTCCTGACCTGGCTCAGTTTATGGAATCCTATGGATTTAATACCACTTTTACGCAGATGACATTGGAATCTACATCTCTGGTCCAGGTGTCACCTCCCTCCTATCGAAAATCCCAGATTGCCTTTATTCTCCTTCACCTGCTTTCTCAAACTCAACATTAGGAAAATGGAATTCATCATTTTTACCTCCCCTGTGATCTTTTAATAACAGCCAAGTCCCCAGTTCCTCAAGTCAGCTGCCTTGGAGTCACCTTCAACTCTGCACTGTGTTTCAAACCACACATCCCTTACCACATCCTGCCACCTTCCCCTCAAAAACATTAGTCGAATCCACTCATTTCTTAATATTGATGCGACTAAACTATTGATATATTTACTCATCATCTTTTGGTTGGACTACTGCAACATCCACCTTTGTTGCTCCCCTCCTATCCACCCTCAACTCTGCATAATGTTGCCCTGCAAATACAGTTTAAACTATTCAACATGTTCAAAATGATATACAAGGCCATGTAAAACCTGTTCCCTCCATATATCTCTAAAATGGTCTCCCGATACTGCTCCTTGTGTGATTTTTTTTGTTTAAATACCGTATTTATCGGCGCATAACACAAACTTTTATAACTAAAATAACAGGCAAAAACCCTGCATGCATGTTATATGCCGAGAAATCCGCTGGTCACTGATTTAATGTGGCTGCAGTGCTGGCTGCTTGTTAAAAGATTAATCAGTGCAAGAAAGTGGTTACATAAATTACAATTTATATTGAGAACAGTATTTGGAAAAAAAAAAGTTATTCAATGTTTTGTTCTTACTTTTAGGTTGGTTAGTCTGGTTAGTAATACTTCAAAGTATTTTGGTTATTCTGGTTAGTAATTAACTGGTGCCAGACAGTTAAACAGATTTGTAAATGACTTCTATTTAAAAAAAAAAATATATATATCTTAATTGTTCCAGTACTTAACAGCTGCTGTCTAATACAGATAAAGTTCTGTTTAACTTTCTGGCACCATTTGATTTAAAAAAGAATGTTTTCCTTCGGAGTACCCCTTTAACCTGTTCAGGACCCCGGGCATACAGGTACGTCCTGACACCTTGGAACTTAAGGACCCAGGACGTACATGTACGTCCATGGGAATTTTGGTCCACGCCGGGCGGGAACCGGACCGGGGTGACTGCTGATATTGATCAGCAGGCACCCCGCGCAAATGCCCAGGGGGGTCATCAGACCCCCCCCCCCCATGTCAGCGATCGCGGCAAATCACAAGTGAATTCACACTTGCGATTTGCACGATTCTGGGTCATTACAGGTCTATGGTGATCCGGTGACCCGGAATATAAGTGGGATCTCGGTGCCACCCCTCCTATCCCTGCTATTGGTTGAATAGACGCAACGACCAATAGCAGATCGTGGGCGGGGTGGTTGACAGGGACCGTTGCCGAAGGTCCATTACCGATCTGTGGAGGCTGCGAGCGACGGTGATCGGCGGGTGGCGATGTCATGCGGCTGGCTTCCTTGATCCTACAGAAGCCGGTGAGTTGCCTAGCAACATTTGGAGGGCTACAGCCCTCCAGAAATTGCAAAACTACAACTACCAGCATGCCCAGACAGCTGTTTGGGCATGCTGGGAGTTATAGTTTTGCAACAGCTGGAGGTCTACAATTTAGAGACCACTGTACAGTAGAGATGTCGCAAATTGTTTGCCGGCGAACAGTTCACGGCGAATTTTGCATGTACGCGTTCGCATCGCCAGGCGAGCATATACTTTAACATTGCAGTAAACTTTGACCCTGTGAGTCAGAGTCAGCAGACACATTACAGCCAATCAGCAGCAGTCCCTCCCTTCCAGACCCTACTACCTCTTGCACGGACGCCATTTTAGCCTCATTCAGCATGCTACAGGCTTAGGAAGTGGAGGGTTAGAGAAGCTGCTCCTGCTGTATAGGGAAAGCGATAGCTAGGTTGCTGCTAGGTGGTGTATTCAGGGTCCAGTTTACTTCTAAAGCACTAGTGTAACATCTGCTTTAACCTCTTAAGGACGCAGGGCGTATGGATACGCCCTGCATCCCGAGTCCTTAAGGACGCAGGGCGTATCCATACGCCCGTGAGAATTCCGGTCCCCACCGCTAGCCGGTTGGGGACCGGAGCCGGATGCCTGCTGAAATCGTTCAGCAGGCATCCCGGCATATCGCCCAGGGGGGTCATTATGCCCCCCCATGTCGGCGATCGCCGCAGATCGCTGGACAATTCAGTCCAGCGATCTGCGGCGATTCCGGGTCAATCAGGTCTCCAGTGACCCGGTGACCCGGAATTACTGGCTGTTCGGGGCCGTCTCTGACGGCCCCGAACAGCCAGAGACTGCAGGGGTGAGGTGGCACTGGTGCCACCTCACGATCGCCCTGATTCGTCAGCCGGATTACCGGCCGACCAATCAGGGCGCCTGCTGCGGGCGTCACTCCCGCACCCGCTCCGCCCCTCTTCCGGAGGGCGTGAGCGGGTGCGGGAAGACGACCCCGGGTGCTGGGGACCCCGATCCCCGGCGTCCATGTTGGGATCGGGGCCCCAGGAGCGACGGCGGCGGCGAGGGACAGTCCTGTGATGAAGCAGCAGCAGGAGGTGAGTTACAGCCTCCTGCTGTTCCTTAGCAACAGCTCCCAGCATGCAAAAAGGGCATGCTGGGAGCTGTATTTATGCAACAGCAGGAGGCAGACCACCACAACTCCCAGCATTCCCTTATGGGCATGCTGGGACTTATGGTTTTGCAACAGCTGGAGGCACATTTTTTCTATGGAAAAGTGTACCTTCAGCTGTTGTATAACTACAACTCCCAGCTTGCACAAACAGCTAAAGTGCATGCTGGGAGTTGTAGTGGTGCATCTGCTGGTTGCATAACTACAACTCCCAGCATGCCCGTTGGCTGTCGGTGACTGCTGAGAGTTGTAGTTTTGCAACAGCTGAAGGCACACTGGTTGTGAAACTTAGAGTTTTTTTTTTTTACCTAACTCAGTGTTTCACGAACGGTGTGCCTCCAGCTGTTGCAAACTACAACTCCCAGCAGTCACCTTACACCATGCACCGTACATGCTGGGAGTTGTAGTTTTGCAACAGCTGGAGGCACACTGGTTTTGAAACACTGAGTAAGGTCACAAATTCCGTGATACATAACCAGTGTGCCTACAGCTGTTGCAAAACTAAAACTCTCAGCATGTACAGTCTGTCAGCACATGCTGGGAGTTGTAGTTTTGCAACAGCTGGATGTCCCCCCCAATGTGAATGTACAGGGTACACTCACATGGGCGGAGGCTTACAGTAAGTATCGGGCTGCAAGTTTGAGCTGCAGCAAATTTTCTGCAACAGCTCAAACTGCCAGCGAGAAACTACTGTGAACCCCCGCCCGTGCGACTGTACCCTAAAAACACTACACTAAAAACACTGGGCTTTTTTTGCGGTCCTGGCACCATAGGGGCTTCCTAAATGCGGCATGCCCCCAGAGAAAAATTTGCTTTCAAAAAGCCAAATGTGACTCCTTCTCTTCTGAGACCTGTAGTGCGCCAGCAGAGCACTTTTCACCCCCATATTGGGTGTTTTCTGAATCGGGAGAAATTGGGCTTCAAATTTTGGGGGGTATTTTCTGCTTTAACCCTTTGTATAAATGTACATTTTTTGGGAAACCAAGCATTTTAGGTAAATTTTTAATTTTTTTTTTACATATGCAAAAGTCGTGAAACACCTGTAGGGTATTAAGGTTCACTTTACCCCTTGTTACGTTCCCTGAGGGGTCTAGTTTCCAAAATGGTATGCCATGTGTTTTTTTTTTGCTGTCCTGGCACCATAGGGGCTTCCTAAATGCGGCATGCCCCAAAGCAAAATTTCCTTCAAAAAAGCCAAATGTGACTCCTTCTCTTCTGAGACCTGTAGTGCGCCAGCAGAGCACTTTTCACCCCCATATGGGGTGTTTTCTGAATCGGGAGAAATTGGGCTTCAAATTTTGGGGGGTATTTTCTGCTATTACCCTTTTTAAAAATGTAAAACTTTAGGGAAACCAAGCATTTTAGGTAAAAAAAATTTTTTTTTTTTACATATGCAAAAGTCGTGAATCACCTGTGGGGTAATAAGGTTCACATTACCCCTTGTTACGTTCCCCAAGGGGTCTAGTTTCCAAAATGGTATGCCATGTGGGGTTTTTTGCTGTTCTGGCACCATAGGGGCTTCCTAAAGGTGACATGCCCCCCAAAAACCATTTGACGCTCCTTCCCTTCTGAGCCCTCTACTGCGCCCGCCGAACACTTTACATAGACATATGAGGTATGTGCTTACTCGAGAGAAATTGGATTTCAAATACAAGTAAAAATTTTCTCCTTTTTACCCCTTGCAAAATTGGGTCTACAAGAACATGCGAGTGTAAAAAATTAAGATTGTGAATTTTCTCCTTCACTTTGCTGCTATTCCTGTGAAACCCGTAAAGGGTTAAAACGCTTACTGAATGTCATTTTGAATACTTTCGGGGGTGCAGTTTTTATAATGGGGTCATTTATGGGGTATTTCTAATATGAAGACCCTTCAAATCCACTTCAAACCTGAACTGGTCCCTGAAAAAAAGCGAGTTTCTAAATTTTGTGAAAAATTGTAAAATTGCTGCGGAACTTTGAAGCCCTCTGGTGTCTTCCAAAAGTAAAAACTCATCAATTTTATGATGCAAATATAAAGTAGACATATTGTATATGTGAATAAAAAAAAATTATTTGGAATATCCATTTTCCTTACAAGCAGAGAGCTTCAAAGTTAGAAAAATGCTAAAGTTTTCATCAAATTTGGGGATTTTTCACCAAGAAAGGATGCAAGTTACCAAAAAAATTTACCACTACGTTAAAGTAGAATATGTCACGAAAAAACAATCTCGGAATCAGAATGATAACTAAAAGCATTCCAGAGTTATTAATGTTTAAAGTGACAGTGGTCAGATTTGCAAAAAATGGCCGAGTCCTTAAGGTGAAAAAGGGCTCAGTCCTTAAGGGGTTAAGGACAGCACCCAAAAAAGCCCTTTTTAGGGCTGAAAGATATCAGTCCTGGTTGGGAGGGAACCGCTGGTTAAAAGGGGTACTCCAGAATCAAACTTAAGTTCCTTCAAGCAACTATCTACCACAGTATTCAAAGGGCTGAAAGATATCAGTCCGTTAGTCTTGCAACAGCTGGAGGCACCCTGGTTGGGAGGGAACCGCTGGTTAAAAGGGGTACTCCAGAATCAAACTTAAGTTCCTTCAAGCAAATATCTACTACAGTATTCAAAGGGCTGAAAGATATCAGTCCGTTAGTCTTGCAACAGCTGGAGGCACCCTGGTTGGGAGGGAACCGCTGGTTAAAAGGGGTACTCCAGAATCAAACTTAAGTTCCTTCAAGCAACTAACTACTACAGTATTCAAAGGGCTGAAATATATCACTCCGTGTGTTTTGAAACAGCTGTAGGTACCCTGGTTGGGGACCACTGCTTAAAAGGGGAACTCCGCTGGCAAGCTTTTTTTCTTTAACCCCTTAAGGACTCAGCCCATTTTGGCCTTAAGGACTTTTTACGCTTTCATTTTTTCCTCCTCGCCTTCTAAAAATCATAACTCTTTTTATATTTTCATCCACAGACTAGTATGAAGGCTTGTTTTTTTGCGCGACCAGTTTTCCTTTGTAATGACATCACTCATTATATCATAAAATGTATGGCGCAACCAAAAAACACTATTTTTGTGGGGAAATTAAAACGAAAAACGCAATTTTGCTAATTTTGGAAGGTTTCGTTTTCACGCCGTACAATTTATGGTAAAAATGACGTGTGTTCTTTATTCTGAGGGTCAATACGATTAAAATGATACCCATTATTACATACTTTAATATTATTGTTGCGCTTAAAAAAAATCACATACTTTTTAACCAAATTAGTATGTTTATAATCCGTTTATTTTGATGACCTCTAACTTTTTTATTTTTCCGTATAAGCGGCGGTATGGGGGCTCATTTTTTGCGCCATGATCTGTACTTTTTTTTGATACCACATTTGCACATAAAAAACTTTTAAGTAATTTTTTATAATTTTTTTTAATAAATGTATTAAAAAAGTAGGAATTTTGGACTTTTTTTTTTTTTCGTTCACGCCGTTCACCGTACGGGATCATTAACATTTTATTTTAATAGTTCGGACATTTAAGCACGCGGCGATACCAAATATGTCTATAAAAAAAATTTACGCTCAGTTAACAGCTGAGGCTGCGACAATACCCAATTTTTCATCCATGTGTACATGCCTAATTTTTCTGGCCTCTGCTACTGCACTTATTCTAGAGCTGCAATTTTTTTTTTTTGCTGCTGCTACAGCTGCGGCTGCGACAATACCCCATTTTTCATCCATGTGTACATGCCTAATTTTTCTGGCCTCTGCTGCTGCACTTGCTATGGTGCTGCAATTTTTATGGCCGCTGCTACAGCTGCGACAATACCAAATTTTTCAGCCAGGTGTACATTCCTAATTTTTCTGGCCTCTGCTACTGCACTTTTTCTGCTGCTGCAATTTTTCTGGCTGCTGCTACACCTGCGGCTGCGACAATACCCAATTTTTCATCCATGTGTACATGCCTAATTTTTCTGGCCTCTGCTGCTGCAATTGTTAGGGTGCTGCAATTTTTATGGCCGCTGCTACAGAAGCGGCTGCAACAATACCACATTTTTCAGGCATATGTATACAAGCCTAATTTTTCAGGTACTCTCTGCTGACATCTCTGTCCATTTTTGCAAACGTGGATATTAGATGTATGCTAAGGGTAGCATGGTGGCTCAGAGGTTAGCACTGCTGCCTTGCAGCGCTGGGGCCTTGTGTTCAAATCCCACTATGTGCTGCCTAAAGGAGGCTCTAACTATGTGCTGCCTAATATGGGGGAATCTATGTGCTGTTTAAAGGGGGGAATCTAACTATGTGATGCCTAAAGGGGGGCTAAAGCACATTATTCCAATCCATTTAGGAATAATAAGTGATTTATGCCCTTTATGGATTAAAACCAGACTCTGCACCAACTATGTAATTTGCCATGGATCCCACTCCGGCACGCCACAGTCCAGGTGTTAGTCCCCTTGAAACAACTTTTAAATCACTATTGTGGCCAGAAAGAGTCCCTGTGGGTTTTAAAATTCGCCTGCCCATTGAAGTCAATGGCGGTTTGCCCGGTTCGCGGACGTTCACGGTTCGCGAACCGAAAATTTTATGTTCGCAACATCACTACTGCACAGTGATCTCTAAACTTTAGCCCTCTAAATCTTGCAAAACTACAACGTCTAGCATGCCCACACAGCAGTTTGTTGTCTGGGCATGCTGGGATTTGTAGTTTTGCAACATCTGGAGGGCCACAGTTTGGAGATCACTGTGCAGTGGTCTCTAAACTCTAGCCCTCCAGGTGTTGCAAAACTGCAATTCCCAGCATGCCAAAACAGCTGTCTCAGCATGCTGGGAGTTGTAGTTGCGTACCTCCACCTGTTGCATAACTACATCTCCCAGCATGCCCTTCGGCGATCTGTACATGCTGGGAGTTGTAGTTTTGCAACTGCTAGAGACACATTGGTTGAAAAATACTGAGTTAGGTAACAGAACCTAACTGAAGGTTTTTCAACCAGTGTGCCTCCAGCTATTGCAAACGTACAACTCCCAGCATGCACGGTCGGTCAGTACATGCTGGGAGTTGTAATTTTGCGGTCAGTACATGCTGGGAGTTGGAAAGGGTGCAGAGACGCGCGACTAAACTAATATGGGGCATGGAACATCTTAGCTATGAGGAGCGATTAAAGGAGTTACAATTGTTTAGTCTTGAGAAGAGACGTTTAAGGGGGGATATGACAAAAAATATGGAGAAAAACTGTTCCAGGTTAAACCCCCCCAAAGGACGAGGGGGCACTCCCTCCGTCTGGAGAAAAAAAAGTTTAGTCTCAAGGGGCGACACGCCTTCTTTACCGTGAGGTCTGTGAATTTATGGAACGGTCTACCTTAGGAACTGGTCACAGCAGGAACAATTAACAGCTTTAAAACAGGATTAGATACATTCCTGGAACAAAATAAGATTAATGCTTATGAAGAAATATAAAATCTCATCCCTTCCCCAATATCGCGCCACACCCCTATCCCTTAATTCCCTGGTTGAACTTGATGGACATATGTCTTTTTTCGACCGTACTAACTATGTAACTATGTAACTATGAAACAGCTGGAGGTTTGCCTCCCCATGTGAATGTACAGGATACATTCACACAGACAGGTTTACAGTAAGTTTCCTGTTCGAATTTTGAGCTTTGGCAAATTTTTCGCCGGAACGCAAACTTCTAGCGGGAAACTCACCGTAACGCGCCAGTGCGAATGTACACTAAAAACACTACACCACACTAACACAAAATAAAGGGTAAAACATAACATATACACCCCCTTACACTGTTCCCCCCCAATAAAAATTTAAAACGTATTGTATGGCAGTGTTTCCAAAACGGAGCTTCCAGCTGTTGCAAAACAACAACTCTCAGCATTTACAGACAGCCACTGACTGTCAAGGCATGCTGGGAATTTAGCAACAGCTGGAGGCACCCTGTTTCGGAATCACTGGCATAGAATACCCTGATGTCCACCCCTATGCAATCCCTATTTAGTCCTAAAATGCGCATAGCGCTCTCTCACTTCAGAGTCCTGTCGTATTTCAAGGAAACAGTTTAGGGCCACATATGGGGTATTTCCGTACTCGGAGAAATTGCACTCGGAGAAAACACCCCACAGGTGTTTGACAAATTTTCATTAAAGTTGGATGGGAAAATGAAAAAAAAATATTTATTTTCACTAAAATGCTAGTGTTACCCTAAATTTTTCATTTTCACAAGGGAAAATAGGAAAAAAGCCCCCCATAAATTTGTAACCCCATTTCTTCTGAGTAAGAACTTACCCCATATGTGAACGTAAAGTGCTCTGCGGGCAAACTACAATGCTCAGAAGAGAAGGAGCGTCATTGGGATTTTGAAGAGAAAATATGTCCGGAATTGAAGGCCACATGTGTTTACAAAGCCGCCATAGTGCCAGAACAATGGACCCCTCCCACATGTGACCCCAATTTGGAAAATACACCCCTCACGTAATATAATAAGGGGTACAGTGAGCATTTACGCCACACAGGTGTCTGACAGATTTTGGGAACAGTGATCCGTGAAAATGAAAAATGTTATTTTTCATTTGCACAGCCCACTGTTCCAAAGATCTATCAAATGCCAGTGGGGTGTAAATACTCACTGCACCCCTTATTCAATTTTTTGAGGGGTGTAGTTTCCAAAAAGGGAGGTCACATGTGGGGGGATCCACTGTTCTGGCACCACGGGGGGCTTTGTAAACGCACATGGCCCCCGACTTCCATTCCAAACAAATTATCTTTCAAAAAGCTCAATGGCGCTCCTTCTCTTCTGAGCATTGTAGTGCGCCAGCAGAGCCCTTGACGTCACACATGGGGTATTTCCATACTCAGAAGAGATGGGGTTACAAATTTTGGGGGGCATTTTGTTCTATTATCCCTTAATCATTTACACATCCAACTTTAACGAAAAGTCGTCAAACACCTGTGAGGTGTTAAGGCTCATTGGACCCCTTGTTACGTGCCTTCAGGGGTGGGGGTGTAGTTTCCAAAATAGTATGCCATGTGTTTTTTTTTTTTATGCTGTTCTGCACCATAGGGGCTTCCTAAATGTGACATGCCCCTCAAAAAACATTTCAGAAAAACTCACTCTACAAAATACCACTGTCGCTCCTTCCCTTCTGAGCCCTCTACTGCACCCGCCGAACACTTGACTTACACATATGAGGTATTTTCTTACTCAAGAGAAATTGGGTTACATATTTCAGGAAGATTTCTCTCCTTATACCCCTTGTAAAAATTCAATAACTTGGTCTACAAGAACATGCGAGTGTAAAAAATGAAGATTTTGAATTTTCTCCTAAAATTTTTTGCTATTCCTGTGAAACACCTAAAGAGTTAACAAACCTTTTGAATGTCATTTTGAATACTTTGAGGCGTGCAGTTTTTACAATGGAGTAATTTATGGGGTATTTCTAATATGAAAGCCCTTCAAGTCCACTTCAAAACTGAACTGGTCCCTAAATAATTTCGATTTAAAAATTTTGTGAAATATTGGAAAATTGCTGCTATACTTTGAAGCCCTCTGATGTCTTCCAAAAGTAAAAACATGTCAACTTTATGATGCAAACATAAAGTAGACATATTGGGGGACATTTACTAATCTAGTCTATTCTGGGTATGCCTATAGACCAGCATATGTTGTAGTCTCCTGTCTATTGTGCTCCTAATTTATCAAAGGTCTCACAGCCCTTGATAAATTCTGTGCTCAGACTTCAGGGTCTACAGCTTAAACTGCATTTAGACCTGCTCCAACAAGGTCTGACATTTCAGCGTATTTTGGGCAGATGCTACTTGTCGCACAAAAGTTGCACTTGATAAATTCAGCACCAATGCATTTTTCAATGCATTTCAGTCTAAAATAGACTTGCATGCATCATGTTCTAAAAATCCTCTAGAGCAAAAGTCGCAAAAAAGTTGCACATATTTAGACTGCGACTTTCTGTGCGACAAATTTAGACAGGAAAGACCAGTCTAAATCATTTGATAAATCTCCCCCAGTGTATATGTGAATCAATATATAATTTATTTGGAATATACATTTTCCTTATTAGCAGAGAGCTTCAAAGTAAAAAAAAAATGCAAAGTTTTCAATTTTTTCATCAAATTTTTAATTTTTCACCAAGAAATGATGCAAGTATCGACAAAATATGTCACGAAAAAACAATCTCGGAATTAGAATGAAAAATAAAAGCATCCCAGAGTTATTAATGCTTAAAGTGACAGTGGTCAGATGTGCAAAAAATGGCCGGGTCCTACAGTGAAAATTACTGGGTCCTTAAGGGGTTAAAGTTTGGGCAATAAGGAAAAATCTCAATATGCATGAATCCCTCTCAATTTGGTATCCTATGTATGATATGCATCCATGATGAAATATAAAATTATATACTTGAATACCTGTTTTTTGTTCTCATTTCCATTTGTTGGTGACATTACATTACATTGTTTTATAAGATAATTACTGCTTTGCTACTGAAACAAAATGTTATATCTATTTGGGTATTATTATCAGAACATTACTTTTACTATTCAACCTAAGTTAATGTTTTTCAATCTATAAACAGTATATTGTAACAGCTGCTGTGATGTATATTTACCTTGTTTGTAGAAATAACCTTGTTGCTGAAGTCCTGGTTTACATGCTAAAAACAGAGATATCAAATTTATATTGACTGTATGCTGTGCACAATTTTGTGTTATTTGTTTATGCTATATAATGTTTGCTCATATAATATTACAAAAAGTGCTAATCCTAAAGGGGACACAAATTTACAGTTTACATATAGATATAAATAATAAAATTGGAAACAGCCATTGAACATTGAACATCATGTTTCAAGCTTTTTTGCAGAGTTCCAGTGCTGCAGTGATTGAGTCTGTACTTTCTATGTTATATTACTTTAGTGTATATGTTGTTTAATATAGATAAAATTCCAAGAGCAAGAACTGTACAGACACAGAGCAAACAATACTTTCTAGGATATTAAACATCTAAAGACATCAGACTCGTAAATGTATCTCTGGAATATCATACTGGTGCTGAATATGTATAGGATACACTCAGAATTAGTACAAGATCACTAATGTAATCATTCATGTACTCAATCTTTCATGTACACGCTATCCATGTGTAAACTGTAAAATAGTGTTCAAAAGTAGACATTTGCTTTAAGACTTTAATAGTAACAACTTACGGTCTTGGCATGGATCTACGCAGACAGGTACTTTTTGGCAGGGGTCTTGGCATGGGTTCTTGCAAGGATCCTGGCACTGGATTTTTTGGCCACATGGTCCTCCTTTTACCCCAGACATAATTGTTCTTGGAAAGATTATTTTCTCTAGATACACAGAGGTTGAGGAGTAAAAGTAATTTCTCCAATGATGTTAGATTTAGGATGGACCTATTTATATAGTGAAGCTGATATCAGAATACACTCCTCAACTTGGCTGGTGATGTCAACATTTATAGGGTGTTGAAATGTATACCTGGCTCCAATAAAAACTGATTCAATATCACATGGAAAAAAATTATGAATTGAGTTAATAGATGGTTAGTAAGATAATGGCTGTAAAATTAGTAAGATAATGACTGTAGATAAACAGGTACAGATTACACATGCAACATACCTACTGTGCACAGTTATCGCACATGTAAATGATGAAGGTGTTTGTCACACATATTTTAACCTCTTAGTGCATCAGTTGACTACAACCCCTCACATTTTTGTAAATATTTTATATCTTTTATGTGTCAACTCTGAAGAAATGACACTCTACTATAATGTAAAATAGAGAGTGCACAGCCTGTATAACAGAGTTTAATGTTGCGTCCTCTTAAAATAACTCAACACACAGCCAATAATGTCTAAACCTTGGCAACAAAAGTAAGGACACCCCTTAGTGGAAATGTCAAAATTGGGCCCAAAGTTTCATAATTTTGTGTGGCCACCATTATTTTCCAGCACTGCCTTAAAACCTCTTGAGCATGATGTTCACTGGTGCTTTAAAGGTTGCCACTGGGGTTCTCTTTCACTCCTTCATGACAACATCATAGGGCTGGTGGATGCTAGAGACCTTGTGCTCCCCCACCTCCATTTGAGGATGCCCCACAGATGCTGAATAGGGTTTAGGTCTGGAGACATGCTTGGCTAGCCTATCACCTTTACCCTCAACTTCTGTAGCAAGGCAGTGGTAACCTTGGAGGTGTTTTTGAGGACATTATCATATTTGAATACTGTCCTGTGGCCCAGTCAGCACCGAGAGGAGATCATGCTTTGCTTCAGTAAGTCATATGTCATAGTTTATGTTGGCATTCATGGTTCCCTAATATTTTGTAGTCCCCCAATGCCAGCAGCACTCATGCATCCCCAGGCCATGACATTACCACCACCATGGTCGGCTGTAGGCAAGACACTCTTTGTACTCCTCAACTGGTTGCCAAAACACATGCTTGACACCATCTGAACCAAGCAAGTTTATCTTGGTATCATCGGACCACAGGACATGATTTCAGTAATCCACATCCTTAGTCTGCTTGTCTTCAGCAAACTTCATGCTTCATCTTTTAACTCATCTCACATCTCAAGTCTGTAGCAACCAATCAGATTACTTCTTTCATTTTTAAAAAGGCATTTAAAAAATAAAAACAACAATCTGACAACTCAATGGGAGAGATTTATCAAAACCTGTGTGGAGGAAGAGTGGCGCAGTTGCCTATAGCAACCAATCAGGTCGCTTCTTTCATTTTTCAGAAGCCTTTTAAAAAATAAAGAAGCGATCCGATTGGTTGCTATAGGCAGTGGCTTGCGACCGGGGTGCGGGGGGGGGGGGGGTGCGGCCCGCCCCGGGTGACACCATCTTGATGGGGTGACACCAGGTACGCCCCCGGTCCTCAGTTGCGCTGTCTCCGTACAAGTAGAACCATCCCCCCCATCACCTGCACAGTGAACCGGCCTGCACCCCCATGTCTTCTGTTGCGCCGGCCCGACGTGCCTCTGCAGGGCCGTGCAGGAGGACGTGACGTCACTCGCAGAGCGCCTGGAGAGAAGGAGCGCTGCGCTGGATGGGTGAGTGTGTGTGTCTGTCTCACTCTATCTCTGTTTGTGTGTCTCTGTCTGTGTGAGTGTGACTCCGTGTGTGTGTGTGACTCTGTGTGTGACTGTCATAGGCGTGCGCACGGGGTGTGCCGGGTGTGCACAGGGACACCCTAATCACCGCGGCTGCGGCCCCCTGCTGCAGGACTTTATTTTTTTTTCTCACTACTAAACCCCAGCCCCACCGGACATCCCGACATCACCAGCCCAAAATACCACCCCCCACCCCCCCCCGCTCGGCGCCGCAAACCGCTACTACACACATCCCTACACTGACTGACCTTACATGCCGCCGGGGGCCACTTTAAGAGCGCGGGGGATGATGGGTCAGGAGTCAGTGCGCACGGCTGCACATGACGTCTAGGTGACTTATGGTGCACAGTGCCTGGAGCTCGCACGCGCGCACTGTGTCTGGAGAGCCCGCACAGGAGAGGTCCGCTGCCAGGGCAAGGACAGGCCCGCTGCCAGGACAGGAGAAGCCCGGGCCCCCAGCTCTGGAGTCTGGGCTGCTGGAGAGGGCGGCTAAGGAGAGAGAGGTCTGCAGCAGCAGCAAGTGCCGGTAAGTGGCTGCTGGCCTGCTGCCATACATGATGGGGATGTAGTCCTGAACTGTGAGCCTACATCATGTAGGCTCACAGCTCAGGACTACATCCCCATCATGTACAGGGCCGGCTCTGCCTATACGCAAACTAGGCAATCGCCTAGAGTGGCCTCTTGAGGGGGCGCCGCTCTGCCTGTCACAGCAAACCTAGCTTTTCAGCCATCCAGCCGTATCTCCAATAGCACCACCCCCACCCCATGTTGGAGGAGGGCGGCATGCAGCGCTGCACTGACAACATACACGCCCTCCCCTCAGCCTTGTCTTGCTGGAGGAGCTGCAAGAAAAAACTGTCTGTGACAGCACCCCCCATCCCACAACCACCCCCCCCCGCCCCACCCCTCATGTTGTTGAAGAAGCACTGTGAGATTCAGTACCACCTGCCTCACCCCCCCCCCCCCAACCAACCACAACCACATTGCGGCTGCTTTTTTGCTTACTTCATCCTGACGAGGAGCGCTGCTTCCTCCCCCGAAGTGCCTCTCTCTGCCTCAGCTGCTGCGCGACAGTGTCTTCAAATCAGGGTGAAAAGGTCAGTCACAAATATCGGACATTCCTGTTCTCTGAGCCTCAGCCGGACAGGGAAGAGACACTGACCTGGTGAGGCTCCTTTCATGTGTGATCTGTCTGCTAAAATGTGTATCTAATCCCCCAGTGTGTGATCTGTCTAATGAGCTATATATCTAAACTCCCCATGTGTGATACTGTTTGCTGAGCAGTGTATCGAATCTCCCATGTGTGATCTGTCTAATGAGCTGTGTATCTAATCCCCCCATGTGTGATCTGTCTGCTAAAATGTGTATCTAATCCCCCATGTGTGATCTGTCTGATAAAATATGTATCTAATCCCCAAGTGTGTGATCTGTCTAATGAGCTGTGTATCTAATCCCCCATGTGTGATCTGTCTGCTAAACTGTGTATCTAAACCCCCCATAAGTGATACTGTTTGAGCTGTGTATCTAATCCCCCTTGTGTGATCTGTCTGATGAGCTGTGTATATAATCCTCCCATGTGTGATACTGTTTGTTGAGCCCCTATATCTAATTCCCTCATGTGTGATCTGTCTGATGAGCTGTGTATCTAATCCTCCCATGTGTGATCTGTCTGATGAGCAGTGTATCTAATCCCCCCATGTGTGATACTGTTTGCTGAGACCCTGTATCTAATCCCCCCATGTGTGATACTGTTTGCTGAGCCCCTGTATCTAATCCCCATGTGGGATTTGAGCTGTGTAGTTAATCCCTTTATGTTTGATATTGTCTGCTGAGCTGTGTATCTAATCCCCCTATGTCTGATACTGGTTGCTGAGCCCCTGTATCTAATCCTATAATATGTGATACTGTCTCTATCTAATACTGTTACACTGTCTGCTAAACAGTGTGCCACCCCAGTAGTAAGGAGATTACATGAGGAGGTTTGTTACAGTGTGTCACCCCAGTAGTAAGGAGATTATATGAGGAGGAGGTTTGTTACAGTGTGTCACCCCGGTAGTAAAGAGATTACATGAGATGGAGGTTTGCTACAGTGTGTCACCCCAGTAGTAATCTAGAGAGAGGGAGGAAGGCGCCTCATGTGCGGGATCAGTAGATCTTGTTGGTGGGGGTAGGGGACGGTAATTCCCAAGCCGCTTACCAAAGTTGGTTGTGCGTCCACACACAACAAGGTAAAGTGCAGAAGAAGTAAAGAAGAAGGTCCACTGCAGCCCTCCTGGGTAAGAGTAAAATCAAAACCGAAAGACCAGGGAGTCAGGAGTTTGTCTGGCGCAGAGAGGAATCATCAGGCAGCCAAGTAAAATTAATGGATTTATTAGATGCAACGCGTTTCGCTGCGCATGCGCAGCTTCATCAGGCATGACAAGAGAAGGCTGGTAACAGATATATATACCTCCAGGAATTCAAAAAGTACTCTAATGGTTAATTCCTGGAGGTATATATATCTGTTACCAGCCTTCTCTTGTCATGCCTGATGAAGCTGCGCATGCGCAGCTTAACGCGTTGCATCTAATAAATCCATTGATTTTACTTGGCTGCCTGATGGTTCCTCTCTGCACCAGACAAACTCCTGACTCCCTGGTCTTTCGGTTTTGATTTTACCCCAGTAGTAAGGTGATTACATGAGGAGGAGGTTTGTTACAGTGTGTCACCCCAGTAGTAAGGAGATTACATGAGGAGGAGGTTTGTAACAGTGTGTCACCCCAGTAGTAAGGAGATTACATGAGGAGGAGGTTTGTTACAGTGTGTCACCCCAGTAGTAAGGAGATTAAATGAGGAGGAGGTTTGTTACAGTGTGTCACCCCTGTAGTATGGAGATTACATGAGGAGGGGGTTTGTTACAGTGTGTCACCCCAGTAGTAAGGAGATTACATGAGATGGAGGTTTGTTACAGGGTGTCACCCCAGTAGTAAGGAGATTACATGAGGAGGAGGTTTGTTACAGTGTGTCACCCCAGTAGTAAGGAGATTACATGAGATGGAGGTTTGTTACGGGGTGTCACCCCAGTAGTAAGGAGATTACATAAGGAGGAGGTTTGCTACAGTGTGTCACCCCAGTAGTAAAGAGATTACATGAGATGGAGGTTTGCTTCAGTGTATCACCCCAGTAGTAAGGTGATTACGTGAGGAGGAGGTTTGTTACAGTGTGTCACCCCAGTAGTAAGGAGATTACATGAGGAGGAGGTTTGTTACAGTGTGTCATCCCAGTAGTAAGGAGATTACATGAGGAGGAGGTTTGTTACAGTGTGTCACCCCAGTAGTAAGGAGATTAAATGAGGAGAAGGTTTGTTACAGTGTGTCACCGCTGTAGTATGGAGATTACATGAGGAGGGGGTTTGTTACAGTGTGTCACCCCAGTAGTAAGGAGATTACATGAGATGGAGGTTTGTTACAGGGTGTCACCCCAGTAGTAAGGAGATTACATGAGAAGGTTTGTTACAGTGTGTCACCCCAGTAGTAAGGAGATTACATGAGATGGAGGTTTGTTACAGGGTGTCACCCCAGTAGTAAGGAGATTACATAAGGAGGAGGTTTGCTACAGTGTGTCACCCCAGTAGTAAAGAGATTACATGAGGAGGAGGCTTGTTACAGTGTGTCACCCCAGTAGTAAGTAGATTACATGAGGAGGAGGCTTGTTACAGTGTGTCACCCCAGTAGTAAGGAGATTACATAAGGAGGAGGTTTTTTACAGTGTGTCACCCCAGTAGTAAAGAGATTACATGAGATGGAGGTTTGTTACAGTGTGTCACCCCAGTAGTAAGGTGATTTCATGAGGAGGAGGTTTGTTACAGTGTGTCACCCCAGTAGTAAGGAGATTACATGAGGAGGAGGTTTGTTACAGTGTGTCACCCCAGTAGTAAGGAGATTACATGAGGAGGAGGTTTGTTATAGTGTGTCACCCCAGTAGTAAGGAGATTACATGAGGAGGAGGTTTGTTACAGTGTGTCACCCCTGTAGTATGGAGATTACATGAGGAGGGGGTTTGTTACAGTGTGTCACCCCAGTAGTAAGGTTGGGTGTGTCAAACGGCGGAGCCAATGTGTGGGGTCAAGGGGGCGGCAAAATTAGCTTTTGCCTTGGGTGCCAAAAGTCCTTGCACCAGCCCTGATCATGTATGATTGTGATTGTCTATTATATGTAGGCTCACAGCTAAGGACTACATCCCCATCATGTGTGATTGTCTATTATATGTAGGCTACATATTATAGACAGTCACAATCATACATGATGGGAATGTAGTCCTGAGCTGTGAGTCTACATATAATAGACAGTTACAATCATACATGGCAAAACCTAATTTTGACAACCCTTTGGCTCCGCCCATTGAACCCCGTGGCAAATATAAGATCAGGGGTAGAATAAGTCCCGTAAGCCTCATGGTAAATTCTAGACTTGTCCTCCTCCCTACAATTATAACTATACTGCACCTAATGTTGGGGAACTATATTGCACCTAATGTGGGGGAACTGTACTGCACCTAATGTGGGGGACTATACTGCACCTAATGTGGAGGAACTGTACTACTAACCTAATGTGGGGGAACTATACTGCCAACCTAATGTGGGGGAACTATACTACTAACCTAATGTGGGGGAACTATACTGCACCTAATGTGGGGAACTATACTGCCAACCTAATGTGGGGGAACTATACTGCCAACCTAATGTGGGGGAACTGTACTGCACCTAATGTGGGGGAACTGTACTACTAACCTAATGTGGGGGAACTATACTGCCAACCTAATGTGGGGGAACTGTACTACTAACCTAATGTGGGGGTACTGTACTGCCAACCTAATGTGGGGGAACTGTGCTACTAACCTAATGTGGGGGAATTATACTGCACCTAATGTGAGGGAACTATACTGCCAACCTAATGTGGGGGAAATATATTTCCATCCTAATGTGGGAGAATTATGCTGCCAACCTAATGTGGGGGAACTATGCCGCCAACCTAATGTGAATACAAAAATATAAAATTGTACTATTCTGATCCCTATAGCACTTTTATTTTTCTGTATGTGGGGATGTATGAGGGTAATTTTTAGCGCTGTGATTTGTAGTTTTTATCGGTACCATTTTTTTTTGCTTTTTATATATTTTTTATGGTATTTGAAGTGACCTAAAATGTGCTAATCTGATTAGTGCACTATTACGACTTTTGGGACCCCACTTCTGATTTTGCCCAGGGCCATGCAAAGCCTAAAACTGGCCCTGGATCCAATCCTCATACACTATGCAAGCAGGAGTGTGTGCGTGTGTGTGTATATATATATATATATATATATATATATATATATTTATACACACACATACATAAACACACACATGCGTGCGCAGAGTGAGTTTGTGCTTTAGGGTGCACACCCTAATGCAATAGGCTGCGAACGCCTATGGTGACTGTGTGTGACTCTTGTATGTGAGTGACTGTGTGTGACTGTCCGTGTGTGATTTTATGTCTGTGTGTGTCTCTCTGTCTGTGAGTGTGTGTCTCTGTGTGTGTGTGTGTGTGTGTTTGTGTGTGTGTCTGTCGCTATCTCTGTCTGTGTGTGGCTCTCTGTGTGTGACTCTGTGTGTGACTCTGTCTGTGTGTGACTGCGTGTGACTCTGTGTGACTGTGTGTGTGTGTCTCTCTGTCTGTGAGTGTGTGTCTCTCTGACTGTGTGTGTGTCTCTCTGACTGTGTGTGTGTGTCTCTCTCTCTCTCTCTCTTTCTGTGTGTGTCTCTTCTTTTCTTTTTTAATTTATTTTCTGTCTGACCACAGTGCTCTGTGCTGACACCTCTGTCCATGTCAAGAACTGTCCATAGTAGGAGCAAATCCCCATTGTAAACCTATCCTGCTCTGGACAGTTTCTAACATGGACAGACAGAGCAGTGGACAGACTGGAAAGGACTACACAACTTCCTGTGGAGAATACAACAGCTTATAAGTACTGTAAGGATTAAGATTTTAAATAGAAGTAATTTAAAAATCTGTTTAACCCCTTAAGGACCAGGCCATTTTACACCTTAGGACCAGAGCGTTTTTTGAACATCTGACCACAGTCAATTTAAACATTAATAACTCTGGAATGGTTTTACCTATCATTCTGATTCCGAGACTGTTCTTTCATGACTTATTCTACTTTATGTTATTGGTAAAATTTTGTCAATACTTGCATCGTTTCTTAGTGAAAAATTCCATAATTTGATGAAAAATTTAAAATGTAGCATTTTTCTAACTTTGAAGCTCTCTGCTTGTAAGGAACATGGATATTCCAAATATTTTTTTTTATTCACATATACAGTATGTCCACTTTATGTTTGCATCATAAAATTGACGTGTTTTTACTTTTGGAAGACACCATAGGGCTTCAAAGTTCAGCAGCAATTTTCAAATTTTTCACAAAATTTCCAAAATCACAATTTTTCAGGGACCAGTTCAGGTTTGAAGTGGATTTGAAGGGTCTTCATCTTAGAAATATCCCACAAATGACCCCATTATAAAAACTGCACCCCCCCCCCCAAAGTATTCAAAATGACATTCAGTCAGCATTTTAACCCTTTAGGTGTTTCACAGGAATAGCAGCAAAGTGAAGGAGAAAATTCACAATCTTCATTTTTTACACCCGCATGTTCTTGTAGACCCAATTTTTGAATTTTTACAAGGGGTAAAAGGAAAAAAAGGCATACTTATATTTGTAGCACCAATGTCTCTTGAGTAAGCACATACCTCATATGTCTATGTAAATTGTTCGGTGGGCGCAGTAGAGGGCTCAGAAGCGAAGGAGCGACAAGGGGATTTTGGAGAGTATGTTTTTCTGAAATGGTTTTTGGGGGGCATGTTGCATTTTGGAATCCCCTATGGTGCCAGAACAGGAAAAAAAACAGATGGCATACCATTTTGGAAACTAGACCCCTTGAGGAACATAACAAGGAATAAAGTGAGCCTTAATACCCCACAGGTGTTTCACGACTTTTGCATATGTAAAAAAAAAATTAAAAACATTTCAGTAAAATGTGTGTTTCCCCTCAAATTTCACATTTTTGCAAGGATAATAGCAGAAAATACCCCCCAAAATTTGTAACCCAATCTGTTCTGAGTATGGAGGTACCCCATAAGTTGACCTGAAGTGCACTACGGGCGAACTACAATGCTCAGAAGAGAAGGAGTCATATTTGGCTTTTTGAGAGCAAATTTTGCTCGGGGGCATGTCGCATTTAGGAAGCCCCTATGGTGCTAGGACAGCAAAAAATACCCACATGGCATACCATTTTGGAAGCTAGATCCCTTGAGGAACGTAACATGGAATAAAGTGAGCCTTAATACCCCAGAGGGGTTTCACGACTTTTGCAAACATAGAAAAAAAAAATTTCACTAAAATGTGTGTTTCCCCCCCAAATTTCACATTTTTGCAAGGGTTAATGGCAGAAAATACCCCCCAAAATTTGTAACCCCATCTCTTCTGGGTATGGAGGTACCCCATAAGTTGACCTGAAGTGCACTACGGGCGAACTACAATGCTCCGAAGAGAAGGATTTGGCTTTTTGAGAGCAAATTTTGCTCAGGGGGCATTTAGGAAGCCCCTATGGTGCCAGGACAGCAAAATAACCCCAACATGGCATATCATTTTGGAAACTAGACCCCTTGAGGAACGTAACAAGGGGTACAGTGAGCATTTACCCCCACTGGTGTCTGTCAGATCTTTGGAACAGTGGGCTGTACAATTTTTTTTATTTGCACAGCCCACTGTTCCAAAGATCTGTCAGACACCAGTGGGGTGTAAATTCTCACTGCACCCCTCATTACATTCCGTGAGGGGTGTAGCTTCCGAAATGGGGTCAAAAGTGGGTTTTTTTTTTTTTTTGCATTTGTCAAAACCGCTTTAACAATCAGCCACCCCTGTGCAAATCACCTCAAATGTACATGGTGCACTCTCCCTTCTGGGCCTTGTTGTGCGCCCCCAGAGCACTTTGCGCCCACTTATGGGGTATCTCTATAGTCGGGAGAAGTTGCATTACAAATTTTGGGAGGCTTTTTTCCCCTTTTACCTCTTGTCTAAATGAAAAGTATAGGGCAACACCAGCATGTTAGTGTAAAAAATTTATTTTTTTACACTAACATGCTGGTGTAGACCCCAACTTCACCTTTTCATAAGGGGTGAAAGGAGAAAAAGCCCCCCAAAATTTGCTAGGCAATTTCTCCCGAGTATGGCGATACCCCATATATGACCCTAAACTGTTGCCGTGAAATACGACAGGGTGAAATCCGAAGTGAGAGCGCCGTGTGCATTTGAGGCCTGAATTAGGGATTTGCATAGGGGTATTCTACGCCAGTGATTCCCAAACAGGGTGCCTCCAGCTGTTGCAAAACTCCCAGCATGCCTGGACAGTCAACGGCTGTCCGGCAATAGTGGGAGTTGTTGTTTTGCAACAGCTGGAGGCTCCATTTTGAAAACAGTGGCGTACCAGACGTTTTTCATTTTTATTGGGGAGGGGGGCTGTGTAGGGGTATGTGTATATGTAGTGTTTTTGACTTTTTATTTTATTTTGTGTAAGTGTAGTGTAGTGTAGTGTTTTTAGGGTACAGTCACACGGGTGGGGGATTACAGCGAGTTTCCCGCTGCGAGTTTTTTTGCTGCCGCGCCAAATTTGCTGCATTGCAAACTTGCAGCCTGATACGCACTGTAAGCCCCCTGCCCATGTGAATGTACCCTGTACATTCACATGGGGGGAAACCTCCAGCTGTTGCAAAACTACAACTCCCATCATGCACAGTCTATCAGTGCATGCTGGTAGTTAAAGTTTTGCAACAGCTGGGGGCACACGGGTTGGGAAACACTGAGTTAGGAAACAGACAATGTTTCCCAACCACTGTGCCTCCAGCTGTTGCAAAACCACAACTCCCAAACATTCTTTAGAGCCAGATGTTGCCGAACTACAACTCCCAGCATACTTGGAGTTGTAGTTTTGCAACATCTGGAGGACTACAGTTTGCAGACCACTAATACAGTGGTTCCCAATCTGTGCCCTTCCAGATGTTGCAAAACTACAACTCCCAGTATGCCAAAACTGTCCAGGCATGCCTGGACAGTAAAGGCATGCTGAGGATGTGTAGTTTTGCAACATCTGGAAGGGCACAGTGGTCTCCAAACTGTGGACCTCCAGATGTTGCAAAACTACAACTCCCATCATGCCCAGGCGCCAAGGGGTGTCTGGGCATGCTGGGAGTTGTAGTATACAGGGTCCCAATACAGCAATGCATGTCGCTTTACGGCGACGTGCATTGCTGTAAAGGGCCCGACCGTGGCTGAAGAGGAACTCACCTGTCGCCGCCGCCGCCGTCTTCATCGCCGGGATCCGGGTCTTCAGGGACGAGGTAAGTACCGGGGCTGGGCCCCAGCACTCCCCTGTCCCCCGCTGCGTCCTCCGGTCTTCCTCACGTCCTCTCCGGACTTCCAGGGGCCGGGCAGGGTGGGAGGAAGTAACCACCCCCCCCCTCTGCGATTGGTTGGTTAACTAACCGAAGAATCGCAGGGGATCGGAGGAGGTGGCAGGCTTGCCACCTCGCTCCTATACATTAGCATGGTCCTGGCTGTCTGTGACAGCCGGGATCATGCAAAATTACCGGGCTGTTGGGTCCCAGAGACCCGATCAGCCCGGTATCGCCACAGATCACAAGGGTGATTTCCTACATGGCCCCCCTTGGCGTTTGCCCTGGATGCCTGCTGAAGCATTTCAGCAGGCATCCGGTTCCTATCTCTGCCCGGCGAGCGGCAGATACCGGAAAACGCCATGACGTCCTGGGACGTCATTGGTCCTTAAGGCCCAGGGTGCCATGACGTCCCAGGACGTCAGGGTTAACTTTCTGGCACCAGTTGATATAAAAGTAAATGTTTTCCAGTGGAGTACCCCTTTAAGCAATTCTTGGAGCTGTATATTTAAATGGTGAAAACTTCTTTAACACTTTCCCATTCTGTGGCAACTGGTATAGCTGATTATTACACTGGAATTTCTCACAATGCGCTACACCAGTGGTGTCTGTCACAACGGGCTAAAAACTTACTGAGGGGGGGGGAAGGTATGGGGTGACACCATTTTCTACCGCACCGGGGGACACCAACCCCAGCAACGCCACTGGCTATAGGCAACTGCACCACTCTTCCTCCACACAGGTTTTGATAAATCTTTCCTAATGTTACTGTTCTCCTTGCCAATAGGGCATATGATAAAACCATGCCAGTGTTCAAGGACATAAAGGAAAATATAGTGTGTGATACAATGGTAACTTTTATTTGCGTCCAGTAAAATCACAAGTAAACACTCTGCAACACTTTAGTCCAATGCGTTTCTGACATCACAAGACGCCATTCATCCATGATTAGGGGCCTCTTGTGATTATGGACCCCATTAAGCTTAGCTGTAACTAAATGTTCATGGTGATTTTACTGGACGCAAATAAAAGCTACCATTGTATCACATACCTATCTGGATATCCTTCCTTTTACATTGTCTCTGGGGAAGGGCCAGGCCTTATCTGTGTAGAAGTGTTGATCAGGAGCTGTTGGTGAGATGGACTTATATGCCTGCTTGCTCCTAGTGTTCAAGGATACCTGCACTGACTAGAGGAACTGTAGAAAAAATTGTGAATGTTAGCACACATCTTCAGGTAGAAAAATAAAGTTGGGCTACATTCCCTCTACGATTATGCAATACGGCTGCTGGTTCCGCACCATATCCCATTAACTTGAGTCAGATAATTACTCCGGTTGGCTCATTTTTGAACTATATCAGTTTTTATTGCCAGACTGAAAACCGTGGACATGCACCCTAACATCATGATGCAGAGTTTAAAGAAAATATTTTACAGAAGTGTTTTGTTTCTTTTATAGCGAAAGCAAAAAAAATATAAAAATCAACTAACATGTTGAGCAGCTGATAGGGCCCTACTTAATGTTTCTTAACTGTTTTAATAGTTTGGTTTTATAGAAATTCTCATCCTTCTCAACTATACAGTTATTATCCAAGTCATGCTTGTTCAGTTTTTTTAGTTCCCTCCTGACAAGTTACATAAAATATACTACTTGGTTTCAATTCCAGGGAGGGTATGGATGCTGCAAAATCTGGCATTAGAAAATAATTACTCCAAGTGGCCAGAAGGTTTATGTAACGGTACACAGCAGGTGGGGGATCCTCTGGGACTGTGTGGATGATGACGTGAGCTGTGCCAGGGAGCGGAGTCTAAGGTGCCGCTGGTTTTCACCAGAGCCCGCCGCAAAGCGGGATGGTCTTACTGTGGCAGGCGGCACCCAGGTCACTACCCCTGGCACGACTTGTCCACACAGGTAGCTGGGAGGTGGCATGGCACAGAAGGAGACTGGCAGGACGTGACAAGATGGCAGTAGGTCAGGAACACAGGTGCAGGGGAGGTAAGGTAGCAAGGAACAAGTACACGGTAACAGGGACACAGGACTTTCACTATGGCACAAGGTAACCAAAGATCAGGCAGGGAAACAAGGGAGGAGCTGATATTTAAGGACAGGGGACAGGTGTAGACACTTGATTAATAGAGCACCGGCCCTTTAAGTGAAAGAGCTCCGGAGCACTCACGCCCTAGGATGCAGGGGCACACACGCCGGGGCTGCGAGGACACAGAGTGTTTGGCCAGAGCACAGGTGTTACAGTTTATTTGAATGAGCCTTAATATGTAGATATAAAAGTGTCTCAATCTAAAAGAAATAAAGACTGGCACTGCTGCAATTGTAAGGAAAGTATCTGTTGTCACGATGCCGGCTGGCAGGTAGTGGATCCTCTGTGCCAGAGAGGGATTGGCGTGGACCGTGCTAGTGGATCGGTTCTAAGTCACTACTGGTTTTCACCAGAGCCCGCCGCAAAGCGGGATGGACTTGCTGCGGCGGTAGTGACCAGGTCGTATCCACTAGCAACGGCTCAACCTCTCTGACTGCTGAAGATAGGCGCGGTACAAGGGAGTAGACAGAAGCAAGGTCGGACGTAGCAGAAGGTCGGGGCAGGCAGCAAGGATCGTAGTCAGGGGCAACGGCAGGAGGTCTGGAACACAGGCTAGGAACACACAAGGAAACGCTTTCACTGGCACGATGGCAACAAGATCCGGCAAGGGAGTGCAGGGGAAGTGAGGTGATATAGGGAAGTGCACAGGTGAACACACTAATTGGAACCACTGCGCCAATCAGCGGCGCAGTGGCCCTTTAAATCGCAGAGACCCGGCGCGCGCGCGCCCTAGGGAGCGGGGCCGCGCGCGCCGGGACAGGACAGACGGAGAGCGAGTCAGGTACGGGAGCCGGGGTGCGCATCGCGAGCGGGCGCTACCCGCATCGCGAATCGCATCCCGGCTGGAAGCGTAATCGCAGCGCCCCGGGTCAGTGGATCTGACCGGAGCGCTGCAGTGGGGAGAGTGTAGCGAGCACTCCGGGGAGGAGCGGGGACCCGGAGCGCTCGGCGTAACATCTGTGTTGCCACTATTTAGGAATGAAGTGTTAGCTGATGAGTTGCTTCACTATGCGGGTGAAGAAAGTTACTCATCAGTGACTGTGGACTCAGGCTACTGCTGATGGAGCTGGTACTGCTCCTGCTACCGTATCCCACCCCTCCCCAGCAGCCATGGCAGGGGAAGGTGAGCGCAGAGGCCCCCCGAGTAAGACGTGCTAGTGGATGGATGATGGTGCCGATAAGCATCAGCCAACTGACTACATAGGATCTCTCTGTAGTAGGTCAGTTTGTCCCCCCTCTCAGTGGGTGTAAAAAAGGCACCCATTTTATTCCGGTAGCGAGGGTCCAATAAGGTGGAGACCCAGAAGTCATCCCACTGCCTAATGGTGACAATTCGACTGTCACTGCGCAAGCAAGTGAGCATGCATCGTGCCATTTGTGCAAGTGACTCGAAGGGGCTCCCTGCCTCCATCTCCACTGCATACTGCCACGGTGTGTCTGGTTCCTCTGTTTCGCCTTCCTCATAACCCTCTGGCTTCTCTAGTTCATTATGCTCCTCCTCTCCTGTCAGATGACTAGAAACACTGCCCATCTCATCAAACCTGAACTTTGCTCCACTGTGCCCCTCATCCTCCTCCTCCATTTCAGGAGCAACAGGGCTCATGTGGCTGTGAGATGTAGGCGCAATGCCTCCATTGCCCTGACCAGCCATCGTTTCCAACATTTGTTGTAGGATATGAAGCAGTGGAATGTCGTCATTTATCCCATAATCCTGGCGACTTATGTATAATGTGGCTTACTCAAAGGGCCTGAGGAAACGGCTGGTGTCAAGTATGAGCTGCCACTGGTTCACGTTGAAGTTACACACAAGATTACCCCTATCCGCTTGGATCATCAAGAATCTCTAATGGCTTTTCTCTGTTCGTACAGTCAGTCCAACATATGCAGGGTGGAATTCCAACATGTGGCAAAGTCACAAATCAGACTATGTTGGGGGATACCATTCTGATGCTGCAGCTCAAGGATGGTGTGCTTTGCGGTGTACGAGTGGCTGAAGTGCATGCAAAGTTTACTTCCCATTCTTAGGATGTCTTGCAAATGGGAGGAACACTTCAGGAACTGCTTGACAACCAGATTTAACACGTGTGCCATTCAGGGCGCATGGGTCACCCTTCCTAGTCGCAGCGTGGCCACGATGTTCTTCCTGTTGTCGGTCACCATGGTTGCCATTTCCAGTTTTCGTGGAGTAAGCCAAGCTCCGATTTCTTTATCAATGACGTTTAGCAGTTCATCCCCTGTGTGACTCTTTTTGCCAAGGTAAACCATGTGAATAACAGCCTGACACTGCCGTGCCCTGCACACATGGTATGCTGAAGGGCCACTGAGGCTTGTCCTGGAAGTGGAGACTGAGGACATGGTGGAGGATGAGGAGGCAGAGTCACACAGTGTCACAGGACTAACGGGCTGATAGCGTGGAGGAGGAAGCGGCGTGAACTGTCCAAGTTGGGGTTGTGCCTGTGCAGGAACCACATTCACCCAGTGAGCCGTAAAGGACATGCATTGTCACTGACCGTAGTTACAGCTTCAGATGTCAGCACTGCCGTGCACTTTGGTACACACCAACCGGCTCAAGAACTGGCCCACCTTCTCTTCCACAAAATTGTGCAGGGCTGGTACTGCCTTCTTTGCAAAGAAATGACAGCTTGGTACTCTCCACCTCGGCTCGGCACAAGCCATCAGTTCTCTGAAAGGTGCAGAGTCCACCACTTGAAGATGGAGGGACTGCAGCATCCGCAACTTAGACAGGAGCACATTCAGCTACTGCGCCGTTGGATGAGTGGGCGCATACTGTTGTCTCTTGGACATGGCTTCGTGGATGGATTGTTGGCGGAATGTTGGCAAGAGCCTCTGGAGTGACAGAAGTAAGGTTTGACATACAGCACCCTTCGGCTGAGGTGGTGGAGCCTTGGCTTGCTGAAGGAGGGAGCGGCTGGCCACTGGGTGATGCAGCAGGCTGGACCACTAGATCGGATCCACGGTTCTCCCAGGCCGCTTTATGGTGGTGATGCATGTGTTGATGCAGGGCCGTGGTGCCAACATTGGGACCCTGGCCACGCTTCACCTTTTGCCAACATATCTTGCATGTGGCTATGTGAACCTCCTCCGGATGCTTGATGAAAAACTGCCACACCGCTGAGTAGCTGATTTTCCCACCAACAGTCCGCACTAATTGACTATTACTGCCACCATCTCCAGGAACCCCTGTTCGACAACCTCCTGGGAAGGTAAGCTGCCGCGAAGCACATGGTCTCCCCCAGGCACTTTTTGCTCCAGAATTTTCACTTTTGCCACCACGCTGACTGTCAACCATGCTACTGCCTTGCTGGCTCAGCTGTTCCTTCACGGGCAACCTGCAACTCTCTTCTCCCAATGATGATGAAGCCCCTTCTGCACCCGGCTCCCATTTGCGATCGGCTTCATCATCATCGAGTTGTGTCTGCATGTCACTGATGCCCTACTCAGGTTCCTCAACAATGTCTGCTTCAGGATCCTGATCCCTGGCAACACCGCCTTCCATGTCACTCTCCTCATCACTACTTGCCCGCCTAGCGGAGGAAGTGGCTCATATCTCCTCCCCTTCTTGGCTGGGCAGTAACTGCTGACTGTCCTCTATTAGATCGTCCTCAGTGAATAGTGGAGCTGAACCCACAGCATAAGGTACTTCTGTAGAAGAGAGAACAGCATAGGACAGAGGCAATGGGAGGATAGGGACTGCTCCCGGGCCATGCCAACTGAGGGTTGTGTCTGAGGAACCCAATGACTGTTGACTGGGGGTGACAAATGTCACTTGTGATAAAGTGGATGACTGTGTTTACTAATCGACGAAGGCAGATGGGTTGCTGGTCGAGATATGACCGCTAGCTGATAACGGGAGCTCAGGCCTCTCGCTGTGACTCCTGCTGCCACTCGCCCCTAGTCTGCTGCGACCTATTCCTGATGGTTTAAGGCCTCTGCCACTCCTCTGTGCACATCCTGTCACTTCTCTGCCTGACATACTTAGTGCGTATATGAGGGGAGTACAATATGCTTCACTACTCTTAAAACAGTATTTGTCTAGAGCAGCAGCTGATAATAACTTTTGCTTGAACTTTCACAGTATGTAGGCTCTTGAAAGATTAACAGGAACAAAATTGTACACTACTTACATGTAGGTATGCAGTATGCACTGATGAGGGCAGAAAAATGCGCTACAATACGCCAAAAAACTCTGTATTTTTGTAAAACACCAGCCGGTGAGTACTATTGCTTTGACTTTCACAGTATGTAGGCCCTTGATGGAATAACAGGTAACAAATGGTACACTACTTAGATGTAGTTATGTGATATGCACCTATGAGGGCAAAAAAAATTGCTACAGTATACCTGGAAAACGTATTTTCGGAAAAAAAAATAGCCGTTGATTACTTTTGCATGGACTTTGACAGTATGTAGGCAATAACAGATTAACAGGTAGTAAATGGTACACTACTTAGATGTACATATAAGGTATGCACGTATGAGGGCAGAAAAATGTGCTACAATACGCCAAAAAACTCTGTATTTTTGTAAAACCCCAGCCCGTGTGTACTTTTGCTTGGACTATCAAAGTATGCAGGCCCTTGATAGATTAAAAGGTGCTAAATGTTACACTACTTAGATGTAGGTATGTGGTATGCACTAATGAGGGAAAAAAAAGGCGCTACAATACGCCAAAAAACTCTGTATTTTTGTAAAACCCCAGCCCGTGAGTACTTTTGCTTGGACTTTCAAAGTATGCAGGCCCTTGATAGATTAAAAGGTGCTAAATGGTACACTACTTAGATGTAGGTATGTGGTATGCACTGATGAGGGCAGAAAAATGCGCTACAATACACCTAAAAACTCAGTATTTTTTTTATAACAACATCCGATGAGTAATTTTGCTTTGACTTTCACAGTATGTAGGCCCTTGACGGATTAACAGGTACTAAATGGTAAACTACTTAGATGTAGGTATGTGGAATGCACTGATGTGGGCAGAAAAATGCACTACAATACGCATAAAAACTCAGTATTTTTGTAAAACACCAGCCGGTGAGTACTGTTGCTTGAACTTTCACAGTATGTAGGCCCTTGACAGATTAACAGGTACTAAATGGTACACTACTTAGATGTAAGTATGTGATATGCATTGATGAGGGCAGAAAAATGGCTATAATACGCCTAAAAAACTCAGTATTTTTTTTAAAACACCAGCTGATGAGTAATTTTGCTTTGACTTTCACTGTAGGCCCTTGACAGATTAACAGGTACAAAATAGTAGTCTGCTTTGATGTAGGTATGTGGTATGCACGTATAGTGGTAGACAAATGCGCTACAGTCCGCTGAAAAAAAATATTTTTGCACAGCAGCAGGACACAGCGCAGCACCACAAAAAATAAGAAAAATGTGTATTAAACCCAAAATTGCACTCTGTTGGTTATTATACGGTCTACAGACTAGAATAAACAGCAGATTATTTCTTGTGGGGAAAATACACAGAATTGTGCTGAAAAATCATTCCTGCCTCCTGTGGTATGGTTCATAAAGTTAAGGCAACTTGTTGATATGTATGAGGCAACAAAAAGCTATCTGCCTCTCTGATAAAATGCTGAATAAAGTGACAGGGAGGTTAATGGCTGGCGTAAAAATCCTTCTCAGTGTCAACAAGCAAACCACTGCACTGCTCTCTGTCCACAACACTGATGTAACTAGCAGTTGGAAGTGGAACAATGCGTTATGATCATTTCAGCGTGTCTGTGTAACACACAGAGACACGCAGCTGTCCTCTCTCTCTCTGCAGTTTAAGGCATGAATTGAGCAGCCGCAAATTGGCTGCCGATCATATAGGGCTGTGACATCACAGGGGTCAATGAATGCTGACAGGCTGCATCCTGCATGTAATTCAGGGTCATCACACCTACCTCCCTTCCCGCCTTGCCTTCCCACCTTCCCAGCATCCCCTGCCCCATGTACTGACATGTTTATCCATTTTAGGTGTCCCGGGTTCAACTGCTTTGATTCACTCATCTCTACTCTCCACCCTCCATTTTTGTCCCCCTCTTTCCTAGCTGGCAACAGCTGGAAGAGTTCCAGTCTCATCATACAGTTTCATTTTACCCTCTTATATTTTCACCTTAATGGCTTTTTGCTCTACCTCAGCCTCTCAGTTAGTACAAATCACCCAATAGTCCTGCAGTGAGATCTCTTTCAACAGCACGACCTTCCCCCTTCTGACATAGAGAGCATCACTCTGTACTTATATTCATATAACCACTGTGCCATCGTCCTTTTGCAACTTCCATATCACCCCCCTCATGTGCGGCATCTTGCAAAAGGGGCCATTCACGTGCCCCGGCCACTCTGGCACTCCTGGGACATTCTCACCAGCAGCCGGTCACATGACCCACCTCCACCACTCATGTTCTCCGCAAGAGGACACCTAACAGCTGGGGGTAAGCTGCCTTCCTGCTTCCCGTGCAGATGCACGGGCACAGCTCCCTCACAGCAGGCAGCCAGAAAAAAAACAAAAAACACAGCACTGCGGCACTGCAACTGTGTCCAAGGGTTTCCCCGTTCTTAGTCCACCTGATAGGCCGGGGAGAGAGGGCACAGCACTTGGTCCAAAGGATCCATCAGGCAGCCGGAGGAACGATCAGAATCAGGAGCCAACGACGTCACGTCATGCCGTCACGTGACCTCACCTCATATACGATTTGTTTGGTGGTCTTCTACTACTAATTTAGAATAAGGGCTGATGCATTATACATACCGCATCTTGACTTATGTGATGCAACAACATTTAAGGTACTTTACATCCACATGCATTAATAAAATACATCAGGGGACTTGCGTACATAGAAAATTGCTGGCAGTTCTCTCTATGTACAAATGGTAAACAGTATATGTTGTTGAATGTATGCCATATGCACAAGTGTGATCCAGAGACACATGAGATTTTGGAGCAAGAAGTAAATACTCCTTAAATGCTTTTAGAATAGCTCTGCAATGCATCTAGTGGAACATGCCACCACTTTGTTTTCTTAATTATTCTGTATAAATCCATGGAGAGAAACCTCTGTATGTCCCCCATTGTATCAAAGCAATATAGAGAGTACAAGATAGACCCAAATTATCAGATCGCTTCTTTCATGTTTGAAAAGGCCTCTGAACACTGAAAGAAGTGATCTGATTGGTTGCAATGGGAAACATGGACAGAATTTGATACATCTCCCCCATAGACTACACAATTCTGCCACTATTCCTTGTAGATGATACTGTACAAGAGGAATGATACATTTTTGAACATTCCCTTTCACCTCATTCTTGAACATTCCTAATATATCTTATATACATTCTTTTATTTACTTATTATGTTGTATTCTGGTGTAACAGCCCATGGCATAGATAAGTTGTCTAGATTTTAATATGCAGGATTCCAATAATGCAAATGATTTAGATGCAAGGTAACATTTTATTCAGCAGCAGGATGTATTACAAACATAGAACAAGGTTTAATCTATAGATAATATGTTAAAGAAGATGAATATATAAGATCTTGTGGGCAAAGAGGAAGACAGTCTGAATTGCTTTGTGACATCTTCATTTATTAGAGTAATATGTTCCTTGGTTCTGGCAAGGGTCTGGACAGCAGGGGTTGCAGGGATCTGCCAGGAAAGGTTAGAACACAAGTAATTAACCATTTATCTACCATCATCTAAAGTATTATCATTTTATTTTACCTGTTACAAGAGTTGAAAAATGCCGCTAGACAAATTGGCTCAGGAAAATGATCCTGTGTATTAGACTTTATATTGAGCACAGTATTAACCTCTTTAGGACATAGGATGTTCTCTAACATCCCCGCTACCTGGGCTTTAATGCCCAAGGATGTTAGAGAACGTCCTTTTGTATTTCCGTTCTCTGCCGCTCGCCGGGCAGAGATCCGAACGGCATGTCTGCTGAAATCTTTCAGCAGGCATGCCGTGCAAGTGCCGAGGGGGGCCCCGGGACCCCCGCATGTCGATGATCGCAGAAAATGGCATGTCAATTCAGATATGCGATTTTCTCCTATTCCGGGCTGATCGGGTCTCTGGTGACCCGATCACCCGGAAAATAGGGATGCTCGGACCTGTGAGTGACAGGCCCCAGCATCCTGCAGGGTAGGAGAGAGGTCGCAATGCTGCGATCTCCTCCCATCCACTGCCATTGGTCAGAACTGATTCTGACCAATGGCAGAGCAGGACGGTGGGTTGCCATGGAATCCTCCCGTTCTGCCCACCCCTGGATGTCAGGCAGAACGGGGGGAGAACATGGAGGCCGGTACCTGGAGGAGAAGACTCGTGGTGCCCGGTAATCATCGCAGATATTCACCGGAGATCCCCGCTCAGGTAGGGAATCGACAGTAGGGGGGAGAAATGAAACTGAAAGTAAAGTGATTTTTACTGTGGCAACCACTAGGAAGGCCGAACTGCAACTCCCAGCATGCCCAGACAGCCAAAGGCTGTCTGGGCATGCTGGGAATTGTAGTTTTGCAACATCTGGAGAGTCACAGTTTGGGGACCACTGTTACAGTGGTGCCCAAACTGTAGCCCTCCAAATGTTGCCAAACTACAACTCTCAGCATGCCTAGACTGCCCAGGCATGCTGGGAGTTGTAGTTCTGTAACATCTGTCCCTTCAGATTTTGCCATTTTCATGAAATTTTTGAAAATTGCTGCTCTACTTTGAAGCCCTTTAATTTTTTCAAAAAGTAAAAATATGTCCATTTTATGATGCCAACATAAAGTGGACAGATTATATTTGTGAATAAAAATAAAATGTATTGGGAATATCCATTTTCCTTACAAGCAGAGAGCTTCAAAGTTAGAAAAATGCTACATTTTCAAAATTTTCATGAAATTTTTGAATTTTTCACAAAAAAAGGATGCAAGTAACGCCGAAAATTTACCACCAAAGTAAAGTAGAATATATCACGAAAAAACAATCTCAGAATCAGAATAATCCGTAAAAGCATCTTAGAGTTATTAATGCTTAAAGTGACAGTGGTCAGATGTGCAAAAAACGCTCTGGTCCTAAGGTGTAAAATGGCCTGGCCCTTAAGGGGTTAAAGGGGAAAAAAAAGGAATTCATAGGAAATTGCTCTTCCTATTAGACTGGGCTCACATACAGTATTTTAGTCATTATTTTGGTTACACTAAACAAGGAGTGATTCCAAAACACAGAAAAAGGGGCAAATCCTTCAATTATAGTTTTCTCTGTATGAGTTCCACTTCTGATTTTAGCTAAAATACTGATCAAAAGACTGTTTGTGAACCTAGCCTTAAGGTAGGGTCACACTTGCCGTATTTTGCTGTGTATTTGCTGTTGCGTATTTTCCTATCCATTGAAGGCAATGGATAGTAAAATTAGCTGCCTGTTTTGCTGCTCATTGGTGAAAAAAAATGCAGCAGCAAATACGCAGCCCAACATGGCACCTGTGACCCCACCCTTAAAAGGAAGTGTCAGGTTTATCATGGTATACTATTTGCAGGAAACATGTTATAGAGTACAAATAGCTGCATCTTAAATAATTGCTAAGTGCTTTGATCAATACTGTGCATTTGTGTTAAAGATTTAGTATAATTTATATATTATTCATTCCTTTATATTTCTTTCACTTTGGGTCTTTGATGCTCCCACAGAAATGTGTCTATTTTGTGTTGCAAGATTACATGGACAGCCAAGCATTGAGAAACTATGTAGACCAGAACATTATACGCATGATCATACAATAGCTATTTCAAGTTCCCTTAGAGAACCCAAAAATTAAAGGGGTACTCCGGTGGAAAACTTTTTTTTTTAAAACCAACTGGTGCCAGAAAGTTAAACAGATTTGTAAATTACTTCTATTAAAAATTATTAATCCTTCCAGTGCTTATTAGCAGCTGTATACTACAGAGGAAATTATTTTCTTTTGGGATTTCTTTTCTGTCACAACCACAGCGCTCTCTGCTGACACCTCTGTCCATTTTAGAAACTGTCCAGAACAGCATATGTTTGTTATGGGGATTTTCTCCTGCTCTGGGCAGTTCCTGACATGGACAGAGGTGTCAGCAGAGAGCTCTGTGGCCGTGACAGAAAAGAAATCCAAAAAGAAAAGAATTTCCTCTGTAATATACAGCCGCTATGATAAATTATAAAAATAAATAACATTTTCCACCGGAGTACCCCTTTAAGTAAGAAAACACATTTTGCCTCAAAGAATGCCAATAGGAATACAAATATCTTGTTGTTTTTACTGCATGGTAAACAGAAGCAGAAACATAAGCACAAAAAACCATGTACCCCAGAATGGTAACAATATAATCTACATCATGTCCTGCAAAAACCTAGCCCTTATATAGCTATGTTGGCAGAAAAATGTAAAATGTTGTACCACGTAAATTAAAAACATGCTTTATGGGAAAAAAAAAGTACTAAAACTTGAAGAGGCAGGTTTATCGCATTTGTCTAAAAGATCATTTATCTTTATTGCCTATAACAACCAATCACTGCTCATATTTTTTATCTTCTACACTGGACTGTTAAAATGAAAGCTAATCTCTGATTGGTTGTTGTGGGCAACAAAGACAGTTTTTCAGTTTTGTTCAGTTTTGAAAAATAAGGTCCCAAATGTTGTGTCTCTTCTGCCAAGCTGCATATGCTATATTTGCACTGTTGTCAACCTCATTAAAGAAATTATATTAACCCCTTAAGGACGCAGGACGTAAATGTACGTCCTGGTGAGGTGGTACTTAACGCACCAGGACGTACATTTAAGTCCTAAGCATAACCGCGGGCATCGGAGCGATGCCCGTGTCATGCGCGGCTGATCCCGGCTGCTGATCGCAGCCAGGGACCCGCCGGCAATGGCCGACGCCCGCGATCTCGCGGGCGTCCGCCATTAACCCCTCAGGTGCCGGGATCAATACAGATCCCGGCATCTGCGGCAGTTCGCGATTAAAATGAACGATCGGATCGCCCGCAGCGCCCGATCATTCATAACGCCGCACGGAGGTCCCCTCACCTTCCTCCGTGCGGCTCCCGGCGTCTCCTGCTCTGGTCTGTGATCGAGCAGACCAGAGCAGGAGATGACCGATAATACTGATCTGTTCTATGTCCTATACATAGAACAGATCAGTATTAGCAATCATGGTATTGCTATGAATAGTCCCCTATGGGGACTATTCAAGTGTAAAAAAAAATGTAAAAAAATGTAAAAGTAAAAGTAAAAAAAAAGTGAAAAATCCCCTCCCCCAATAAAAAAGTAAAACGTCCGTTTTTTCCTATTTTACCCCCAAAAAGCATAAAAAACATTTTTTATAGACATATTTGGTATCCCCGCGTGCGTAAATGTCCGAACTATTAAAATAAAATGTTAATGATCCCGTACGGTGAACGGCGTGAACGAAAAAAAATTAAAAAAGTCCAAAATTCCTACTTTTTTAATACATTTTATTAAAAAAAAAATTATAAAAAATGTATTAAAAGTTTTTTATATACAAATGTGGTATCAAAAAAAAGTACAGATCATGGCGCAAAAAATGAGCCCCCATACCGCCGCTTATACGGAAAAATAAAAAAGTTATAGGTCATCAAAATAAAGGGATTATAAACGTACTAATTTGGTTAAAAAGTTTGTGATTTTTTTTAAGCGCAACAATAATATAAAAGTATATAATAATGGGTATCATTTTAATCGTATTGACCCTCAGAATAAAGAACACATGTCATTTTTACCAGAAATTGTACGGCGTGAAAACAAAACCTTCCAAAATTAGCAAAATTGCGTTTTTTGTTTTAATTTCCCCACAAAAATAGTGTTTTTTGGTTGCGCCATACATTTTATGATATAATGAGTGATGTCATTACAAAGGACAACTGGTCGCGCAAAAAACAAGCCCTCATACTAGTCTGTGGATGAAAATATAAAAGAGTTATGATTTTTAGAAGGCGAGGAGGAAAAAATGAAAACGTAAAAATTAAATTGTCTGAGTCCTTAAGGCCAAAATGGGCTGAGTCCTTAAGGGGTTAAAGGGGTACTTCAGGGGAAATTTTTTATTTTTATTTTTTTCAAATCAACTGGAGACACAAAGTTGAACAGATTTGTAAATTACTTCTATGAAAAAAAAATCTTAATCCTTCCAGTACATATTAGCTGCTGTACACTACAGAGGATGTTGCACAGTTCTTTTCAGTCTAACCACAGTGCTCTCTGCTGACCCCTCTGTCCATGTCAGGAACTGTCCAGAGCAGAAGAGGTTTGTTATGGGGATTTGCTCCTACTCTGGACAGTTTCTGGCATGAACAGAGGTGTCAGCAGAGAGCATTGTGGTCAGACTGAAAATAACAACACAACTTGTGGTAATAGAAACATCTTAATATGCATAGATTCTTGTCAATTTGGGATTATATGTATGATATGCACTCATTATTAAAAGTGAAAAATTATATACTTGTATATCTGTTTCATGTTCTCATTTCCATTTGTTGGTGATATTACTTGCTTTATTAGATAACTACTGATTTACTAATGTGCTGTTGTGCTGTATCTATTTGGGAATTATTTTGCTCTAACTTGACATTGTTATTGTAAATTTTGTTTTTACTATACCATATAATTTTTTTTTTTCAATCAATAGACAGTATATTGTAACTGCTGCTGTGATGCATATTTACCTTGTTTGTAGAAATAACCTTGTTGCTGATTTCCTGGTTTGCATGCTGAAAACAGAGATATCAAATTTATAAATTATTTATTTATGCCATAGAATGTAAGTCATAATGTGTCAAAAAGTGCTTATCCAAATGGGCACACCATTTTACAGTTTATAAATAGATACAATCTACATAAAAGGTTGAATAAAATTGGATACAGTCATCAAGTTTGAACATCATGTTCCTCTGTGTATCTCTGGAATATCGTACTGGTGCTGAGACATATAGGATGCACTGAGGATTAGTACAAGATCACTGATGTAATCATTCATGTACTCAATCTTTCATGTACATGCTATCCAGATGTAAACTGTAAAATATTGTTTTAATAGTAACAACTTACGGTCTTGGCATGGATCTACGCAGACTGGTACTTTTTGGCAGGGGTCTTGGCATGGATTCTTGCAAGGATCCTGGCACTGGATTTTTTGGCCGCATGGTCCTCCTTTGACACCAGACATGATTGTTTTGATAAGATTTTTTTCTCTCTAGATACACAAAGGCTAAGGAGTTATTCCAATGATGTTAGATTTAGGATGGACCTACGGTATTTATATAGTGAAGCTGATATCAGAATACATTCCTCAACTTGGCTGGTGACGCCAACATTAATAGGGTGTTGAAATGTATACCTGACTCCAATAAAAACTGATTCAATATCACATGGAAAATATTATGAATTGAGTTAATAGATAGTTAGTAAGATAATGGCTGTACAATTAGTAAGATAATGACTGTAGATAAACAGGTACAGATTAAACATGCAACATACCTACTGTGCAGTTATCGCACATGTAAATGATGAAGGTGTTTGTCACCTCTTAGTTTGTCAAGACCCAACTTTACATTCTGGTTTAAACTAATTTTGTGCACCACAGTATAAAGTTATACTGTGTAAATGACATCTACATCAGGTGTAATAATGTACAGCTGCTACAATGGCCAAGATTAGAGTTAATTCCGATACCAGCCTTTTAACTCCTTACATGCTATTGTCAAATGTTGTATTTCTTTATTTATATACTTTGGTCCCAATTTGGGAGCTTTGAACCGTGATTGTGCACCTTCCCACTGGAAGACTCAGTCTCAATAGACTCCTTCTTAAAGCCTCCTTAATTCTTTAAAGCCAACTCCTAAAAGAGTCCTTCACTAAACTTACTATAGCACTTGAGAGCAGTTCACTTGAATCCTAAAGTCTTTTTATCACTTATAATGACTTGCTTCAGAACCTTGATGCACCTGCACACTTTTTACACTAAGAAAAACCTTTTACTTAATTGGAAATATCCTAAATAAACCTAAAGGTAAATCTTCACAAGCCTGGATTGACTTTATGGAATTTTCTACATTTTGAAGTTTTCCATATTTTCACATTTATTTAATTGGGATTTAATTTAATGGACCACCACAAAATTGTATATCATTTAGAAATGGTCAGAAATCTTACATGGATTAAAAATAAAAATAAAAGATGAATATTAAAGATGAATATTTTGAAATAAAAGTATTTACACTCTTTACTGTGAAACCCCTAACATAGATCAAGTTTGACCAATTCAAAGTCACATAATGATACATCTGTTTTGTAAAGATTTGTAAAAGAGCATTAGTATACAACCACCTGCATTAAGACCAAGGTGCTCACTAAACAGGATAGGTACAAAGTTGTGGAGAAGAATAAAGCTGGACTAGGTTATTAAAAAATTTCTCATGCTGTGAACATTTCACGGACCACCATAGAATCCATTCTCATAAAATAAAAAAAATAGTTGTTGTCAGCACCAGCAGGGTTAACAGATGTTGACAAGGTGTTGTTTGCAAGGTTGCCGGGTTACGCCCTGCTGTCTGAGTGGCTAGCTACTGATTGACTACATGTGCCTCTCCCTATATTACCAGGCATCAGTCACTGGAAAGATGCCTGTGAAAGCGGTCATTACCTGAGTAGCTAGCATTCCTTTATTCCCTTGTATACCCGGCAACTTGACTTTTGGCTCCTTATCTGACTTCTCTTTGGCTTAGCGATTCGGCACCCCTTCCCACTCCTGGCTTGACTCGGTTTGACTGACATCGACTTTATGTGTGCATGTTTAGTTTGTCTTTGTTAGTTTCTTGCTTCCCTGTTGCTCCTGACAACTGACAGGATTGTATTTTATTGTGTTGACATTTGACTCCCCTCACTTATTTAGGAAGGGATTGTCGACCAGTTGCCGGCCTATCATTTAGGATAAGCGGACAAGTAGGCAGGGACAGGGGTGTGGGTGAGCTTAACAAGCACTCCTTCCCTGCCCATATGTGACATTTTCACAGGCCCAAACTACTACCTGCATCTGCTATTATGGAAGCATTGACTGCTTTAGTAGAGCAAATGCATGGATTTACCCATTTAGTACAATCTCTTGCTGAGAGGGTTCAGGCTCTGGAGACAGCTAATGGTCAGTCAGTGGTCTGTCCTCCAGCTGTTTCAAGTGACCCTAAAATTAATCTTCCTGACCGTTTTTCAGGTGACCGAAAAAAACTTGTTGTTTTCAGAGAGAGTTGTAAGCTATATTTTCGCATGAGACCACAGTCTACTAGCCCAGAGGACCAGACAGTAGGACTTATATTGTCTTTGTTGCAAGGAGACCCTCAAGAGTGGGCTTTCTCCTTACCTTCCTGAATTAAGTTCAGTGGATGCTTTCTTTTCTGCTTTGGGCCTTCTTTATTATGAGCCAGACTGTGCAGCCTTTGCAGAATCGCAGCTAGTCAATCTTAAGCAGGGAAAGAAAACAGCAGAGGAGTACTGTGCAAATTTTCGGAAGTGGTGCACGGCTTCGGGTTGGAATGATCCAGCCCTTAGGTGTCAGTTCAGACTAGGATTATCTGATGCTATTAAGGATGCTTTTGTAAGTTATCCATCACTAGTGATGTTGCGAACATAAAATTTTCAGTTTGCGAACAGTGAATGTGATCTTCCGCAAAAGTTTGCGAACCGGGCGAACCTCCATTGACTTCAACGGGCAGGCAAATTTTAAAACCCACAGGGACTCTTTATGGCTACAATAGTGATTTAAAAGTTGTTTCAAGGGGAGTATTACCTGGACTGTGGTGTGCCAGAGTGGGATCCATGGCAAAACTCCCATGGAAAATTACATAGTTGATGCAGAGTCTGGTTTTAATCCATAAAGGGCATAAATCACCTATTATTCCTAAATGGTTTGGAATAACGTGCTTTAGCCCCCTTTAGGCAGCACATAGATAGATTACCCCCTTTAGACAGCACATAGATTCCCCCATATTAGGCAGCACATAGTTAGAACCTCCCTTTAGGCAGCACATAGTTAGATCCCCCCTTTAGGTATCACATAGTTAGATCTCCCTTTAGGCAGCACATAGATTCCCCCATGTTAGGCAGCACATAGTTAGAGCCCCCCTTGAGGCAGCACATAGTGGGATTTGAACCCAAGGGCTCTGAGCCACCTTGCTACCCTTAGCATACATCTAATATCCACGGTTGCTAAAATGGAGAGAGATGTCAGCAGAGAGTACCAGAAAAATTTGGCATGTACACATGCCTGAAAAATTTGGTATTGTTGCAGCCGCTTCTGTAGCAGCGGACAGAAAATTTGCAGCACCATAACAAGTTCAGCAGCAGAGTCCCCAAAAATTAGGCATGTACACCTGTTTGGAAAATTCGGTATTGTCGCAGCCACTGCTGTAGCAGCGGCCAGAAAAAATTCTGTTTGTTTCGCAAGGCAGAAAGTGCCCTAAAACATTGCGGCTTGAACCCTAGTTGGTGGCGGATAAGTCACGCAAGTCATCCAGCATTCAGAGTTCAAATACAGAAGCGTGTGGACCATTTTTAGCCCAAGGCAGCTCATCTGATCAGGCCTTGTTCAGTCATATGTATCGCCCAGTGTCAGTCCCTTCGGGATCCATCCCTCATTCATCTTAAGAAAGGTGAGGTAATCCAGACTTTTTTGACCAAGGCGACTCCTCTTCTCAGTGACAATACCTCCTGCTGCACTGAAGGTCCTTTCTGACAGGACACTTGTAGCGTGACAGGCCAGAAGTTCAAGCACAAATTGGGATAGCTCAGGCCACAGGTCAAGCCGGCACACCCAGTAGTCAAGGGGCTCATCGCTCCTCAGAGTGTCGATATCTGCGGTTAAGGCCAGATAGTCTGCAACCTGTCAGTCAAGTCATTCTCTGATGGTGGACCCCGAAGGGCTGTGGCGATGCGTACAACTTAAAAAGCTCTGCATTTCCTCCATCAGCAGCATGTCAAAACAGCATCCTGTCCTTGCCGGCATGTTCGTGGGAGGAGGATTACTTTCACCTCTTCCCCTGTTTGATCCCTGTTGTGCTGTGACATGACCCTTATACGCTGTGTACAGCATACTTCTTAATTTATTTTGGACTTGCTGAATCCTTTCCGCCTTGCTGTAATGCGGTAACATGTCAGGCACTTTATGTTTATACTGGGGGTCTAGTAGCGTGGACACCCAGTACAGGTCGTTCTCCTTCATCCTTTTTATACGAGGGTCCCTCAACAGGCATGGCAGCATGAAAGACCCCATTTGCACAAGGACGGATGCCGAGCTACTCATGTCCCGTTCCTCGTCCTCAGTGATGTCAGGGAAGGTATAATCTTCTTTTCCCCAGCCACGTACAACACCACGGGAACCAGATAGGTGACAAGGAGCACCCTGGGATGCCTGCTGTGGTTGGTCTTCCTCCTCCTCTTCAAAGCCACATTCCTTTTCTGACTCCTCTTCCTCACAATCCTCTTCCAGGGTTGCCGCAGGTCCAGCAAGCGATGCTGATAAGGCTGTTTCTGGTGGTGATGGTGTCCACAACTCTTCCTCTTCACGCTCATCTACTGCCTGATCCAGCACTCTTCGCAGGGCACGCTCCAGGAAGAACACAAACGATATGATGTCGCTGATGGTGCCTTCGGTGCAACTGACCAGGTTTGTCACCTCCTCAAAAGGACGCATGAGCCTACAGGCATTGCGCATGAGCCTCCGGTAACATGGCAAAAAATTCCCAGCTCCGAAGATGATGTCCTAGCACCCCGGCCATACAATTATTCGTTGACGGCTTTTTCTTGTTGGAGCAGGCGGTCGAACATTAGGAGTGTTGAATTCCAATGTGTCGGGCTGTCGCAAATCAAGCGCCTCACTGGCATGTTGTTTCGCCACTGGATATCTGACAAGTGCGCCATGGCCGTCTAGGAACGCCTGAAATGGCCACACACCTTCCTGGATTGCATCAGGACATCCTGTAAGCCTGGGTACTTGAGCACAAAGCGTTGTACAATCAGATTACACACATGTGCCATGCATGGCACATGTCAACTTGCTCAACCTCAATGCCGCCAACAAATTTGTTCCATTGTCACAAACCACCTTGCCGATCTGAAGTTGGTGCGGAGTCAGCCACTGGTCCACCTGTGCATTCAGGGCCGACAGGAGCGCTGGTGCGGTGTGACTCTCCGCTTTGAGGCAAGTCAACCCCAAGATGGCGTGACACTGCCGTATCCGGGATGTGGAATAGCACCTGGGGAGCTGGGGGGGTGTCGGTGATGTGGCGCAAGACGCAGCAGTGGAAGAGGACTCGGCTGAGGAGTTTATGAAAGAGGATGGAGTAGGAGGAGTAGAGGAGGTGGCAGCAGGCCTGCCTGCAAGTCGTGTCACCAACTCCTCTGCAGAGCCACGCATGCCATGCTTGGCAGCCGTCACCATGTTTACCCAATGCACAGTGTAGGTGATATACCTGCCCTGACCATGCTTTGCAGACCAGGTATCAGTGGTCAGATGGACCCTTGCCCCTACACTGTGTGCCAGACATGCCATAATTTCCTTTTGCACAATGGAGTAAAGGTTGGGGATTGCCTTTTGTGCAAAAAATTTTTGGTCGGGTACCTTCCACTGCAGTGTCCCAATGGATACAAATTTTTTAAAGGCCTCAGACTGCACCAGCTTGTACTGTAAAAGCTGGTGGGCTAGCAGTTTTGACAAGCCAGCGGTCAGACGCTGGGCTAGGCGGTGACTTTGAGACATTGTCTTCTTGCGCTCAAACATCTCCTTGATAGACACCTGACTATGGGCAGATGAGCAGGAACTGCTCAAGGCAAGAGACGCAGAGGCAGATGGTTGAGAGGGGGCAAGGAGGGCAGCAGTGGTTGACCTGGCTGAAGATGCTGGACCAGGAGGAGGATGGTGGCTTTGACTTTGTGTGCTGCTTGTACTGACGTGTTGATCCCATAGGCGTTTGTGATGTGACATCATGTGCCTTCGCAAAGCAGTTGTGCCTAGGTGGGTGTTGGACTTCCCACGACTCAGTTTCTTCTGGCACAGGTTGCAAATGGCCTCGCTGTTGTCAGAGGCAGACACACAAAAAAAATGCCACACTGCTGAGCTCTGCGATGACGGCATTCTGGTGGTGGCAACAGCATGTGTTGATTGGCATCCCGTCTGGCTGACCCCGGGTACCGATGCATGCTGTCTGAGTGTGCCACTAGCTCCTTGCAATGACCTCCCCCTGCTTTCAACTCGTCTCCTCCTCCTCTCTGTCTCTCCATCTGAACTTTCCCCCTCTTCTTCTCTTCTAGCGGGCACCCACGTGGCATCCACGGACACATCGTCATCATCAACACCTTCACTGCTTTCTGACACCTCAAGAAAGGAAGCAGCAGTGGGTACAACATCATCATCACACCTTATGTCCATGTGTAATGCTGCCTGACTGAGACATATCCCTGTTAACTACATCCTCTGGCAATACTGGTTGCGCATCACTCATGTCTTCAAACTGTGTAAATAACTCCTCTGACGGATGAAGTAAAGCTGCTGCGGTGCTAGTGTTGGTGGTGGCGGCAGGCGGGCAAGTGGTAGCATGAGAGGTGCCCGAAGCTAAGCTAGAGGAGGAGAAGCAAAAGTATAGGAGAAAAAAGCTGCAATTGCGCTCCCTAGGAAGTAACCCAAGTCGTGGGTATTGATGCAAAATAATTTATTCTTACAGCATAAGAAATCAAAGAAAATAATAAGTAAATATAAAGCAAGACGCGTTTCGGGAGTCACAGTTCCCTTTTTCAATTGCAGGTGGTTGCTGTATGGCAAGGTGACAGGTATACGTGTATAAATACATTAAAAAATAGCGCCAAAACCAGGTGAGCTGGTGACGTCATGTGGGGTATATGCCGGGGCCAGGTAAGGGTCGGGCATTAAAGACCTAAATAATTAAAGATATTCAAAGAAGGCGCATGAAAACCACATAAAACTTGTAAAAAAACATAGGTATAGTCTTTTACAGGAGTATTTGGAAGTTCAAACTGAACCGCGAGAAATGTCCGTGGTGGCGACCAATCAGGAAGCTGCCGGTGTCCGTGGGACCAGTCAGGAGGCAGTAGGAGGAGGCTGTCATCGCTGTGAAGGGTTGCCGCTGTAGGGAATGAATGGAGACGAGCTTCTTGTACCTCCTAGTACGGCTCGCTCCTGATTGGCCACCTCTTCACCTCTCGCAGCAAGCGGCCAATCAGGAGCGAGCCGTACTAGGCTGAGTACAGTTACGATGTCATAGGGGAACATAGGCCATATTGGGATATAGTACAAAGATAGTGAGCGGGATGCTGATTGGCTGTCCGAGATCTTAGATGAGCCAATCAGAGGGGGGACGTATAAGTCCGGGTTGCAAGTCTTTGTCACTGGTGGCGGTAGAATAAAGTTTAAAAATGTCAGCCAATCGCTGTTGGACCGGCCCGGGTGGCGGCCATTCAGAATGAAAACGTGTATATCCTCTACGGGAGATTCCTAGAGGCGTCGGCGGCAAATCTATTTTGAATAATACGACCAATAGCTGCTGGGCAGGTCCCTGCGGCGACCAATCATGAAGAGGGATGTGTTGTAATGCTGTCAGGAGGCCGGTGTCAGGGTTTATCATCGTCCGGGCGGGCTTTCATCTAATCTCGAAGTCCGGAGCACACTCGGAACTTGTCATGGAGGAGCTGGAAACTTGTAAGGGAGTAAGGAGATAGAAGGAGAGGGGAGAAACAGGAGGTATTGGCAGCGGCTTGCTGTCAGCTTGTCCCGAAGTGAGTAGGAGAAGGACAGTGCGTCAAGGTTCCGAGCGGAAGGTGTAGTAGATTGGGTGTCTTGTGATAGCCAGTCAACTGAGTCCTCAGAACTTTGGGGGTTCAGGGTACGTGGCCTCTGAACACTGGCCATTCTAGGGCCAAAGGGAATCCCAGCACCACGACGGCCCCTGCGGGGTGGCCTTCCTCTGCCTGTAATTTTTTTGGTTACATTTGCAAACTGTCACACCAAATGTGATTTGCACTAGGGTGACACAAATTGCCCTGCAGGCAAAAAAAACTGGCAACTGTGACATGAACTGACAGTGATGACTGGTTTTATTTAACAGCCAAAAAAGGTATTTTTTTAATTTGCACAACTGTCACACCTAATGTGATTTGCACTAGGGTGACACAATTTGCCCTGCAGGCAAAAAAAACTGGCAACTGTGACATGAACTGACAGTGATGACTGGTTTTATTTAACAGCCAAAAAAGGTTTTTTTTTTTTATTTGCACAACAATTACACCTAATGTGATTTGCACTAGGGTGACACAATTTGCCCTGCAGGCAAAAAAAATGGCAACTGTGATGTGAACTGACAGTGACGACTGATTTTATTTAACAGCCAAAAAAGTTTTTAGTTTTTTTTATTTGCACAACTGTCACACCTAATGTGATTTGCACTAGTGTGACAATGAGCAAAAAAGCTTGCCAGCGGAGTTCCCCTTTTAAGCAGTGGTCCCCAACTTGGGTGCCTCCAGCTGTTGCAAAACACACGGACTGATATATTTCAGCCCTTTGAATACTGTAGTAGTTAGTTGCTTTAAAGAAAAAAAGCTTGCCAGCGGAGTTCCCCTTTTATGCAGTGGTCCCCAACCAGGGTGCCTCCAGCTGTTGCAAAACACACGGACTGATATATTTCAGCCCTTTGAATACTGTAGTAGTTAGTTGCTTGAAGGAACTTAAGTTTAATACTGGAGTACCCCTTTTAACCAGCGGTTCAGTCCCAACCAGGGTGCCTCCAGCTGTTGCAAGACACACGGACTGATATCTTTCAGCCCTTTGAATACTGTAGTAGTTAGTTGCTTGAAGGAACTTAAGTTTGATTCTGGAGTACCCCTTTTAACCAGCGGTTCCCTCCCAACCAGGGGGCCTCCAGCTGTTGCAAGACACATGGACTGATATATTTCAGCCCTTTGAATACTGTAGTAGTTGCTTGAAGGAACTTAAGTTTGATTTTGGAGAACCCCTTTTAACCAGCGGTTCCCACCCAACCAGGACTGATATCTTTCAGCCCTAAAAAGGGCTTTTTTGGGTGCTGTCCTTAAAGCAGATGTTACACTAGTGCTTTAGAAGTAAACTGGGCCCTGAATACACCACTTAGCAGCAACCTAGCTATCACTTTCCCTATACGGCAGGAGCAGCTTCTCTAACCCTCCACTTCCTAAGCCTGCAGCATGCTGAATGAGGCTAAAATGGCGTCCGTACAAGAGGTAGGAGGGTCTGGAAGGGAGGGACTGCTGGTGATTGGCTGTAATGTGTCTGCTGACTCTGACTCACAGGGTCAAAGTTTACTGCAATGTTAAAGTATAGGGGGCGAATAGAACTTCACATATGTTCGCCCGGCGATGCGAACATGCTAAATTCGCCGGGAACTGTTCGCCGGCGAACAATTCGCGACATCTCTATCCATCACCTGACTCATTAGAACAAGCCATGACATTAGCTATACGACTTGACAGACGTATGAAAGAAAGAAATCGAGAGCGGACTTTTAATTCTGTTCCTCACTCTCCTTCCTCCATGTTTCCTTCTTTTCCTGTCCCTCATGTCTCTGCCGAGGAACCTATGCAGATAGGGAAATTTTCCCCTCAGCAGAGAAAATCCATTCGGAAGAAAAGCACATGTTTCTTTTGTGGAGACGAAGAACATCGGTTCCAGAATTGCGTCAAGTGCCAGCTCCTAAATGACAATCAGGGAGGTCATTTAGGTGCAGAGGTACCTCCAAAATTATCTTCAAAAATTTTGTTACCAGTGCAAATATGTTTTCAAAAGAGAAAAATATTTGGTAAAGCTTTTGTTGATTCTGGTTCTGCTGCTAATTTTGTGGATCTAAAATTTATTAAGTCTTTAAATTTACCTTTGAGACGGTTGGAGGACCCAGTTCCCATTTCTGGAGTGGATTATACACCCTTGTCAGAGGGTTGTGTACGTTTTTCTACTCCCTAAGTGGGATTATTGGTCGGTTCTCTGTATTTTGAAAAAATCACCTTTTTTGTGAGTTTCCATTTTTGTGGGATGTTTTATCAGACTTTTATGATTTCATCCTATTTACCATAGGGATTCAGAGGCCAGGAATCTTCTCATCAGCTCTTCCTTAGTATAAACTTCCCCAGCCATTTATTCACAAGATATTGAATTCATTCTGATAGTAAATTGGTCGAGTTGTTAAAGCACAACTGTCACCTCCGTATAGGTAAGGAAGTGCAACTACCATTGCATAGAGCAGAATGAGAAGAAAAAGCAGGTGCTTTTACTGACATTTTCCCCATTATTTAAAGGAAAATTCTTACTTTATTCTGATGCCAGACCACAGTTGGATAGGCTGGCCGACTCCCGTAGTGGCATGCCCCCCTCCCCACCACCTCTCCGCTCCTGGCTATTATACCGTCTACAGACTAGTATAAGCAGCAGATGCTTTCTTGTGGTACGGTTCATGAAGTTAAGGCAGCTTGTTGATATGTATGAGGCAACAAAAAGCTATCTGCCCCTCTCTGATAAAATGTTGAATAAAGTGACTGGGAAGTTAATGGCTAGCGTAAAAATCCTTCTCCTGTCAGCAAGCAAAGCGCTGCACTGCTCTCTGTCCACAACGCTGATGTGACTAGCAGTTGGAAGTGGAACGCTGCATTATGATCAATTCAGCGTGTCTGTGTAACACACAGAGACACGCAGCTGTCCTCTCTCTCTCTCTGCAGTTTAAGGCATGAAATGAGCAGCTTCAAAATGGCTGCCAATTATATAGGGCTGTGACATCACAGGGGTCAATGAATGCTGATAGGCGGCATCCCGCATGTGATTCAGGGTCATGACACCTACCTCCCTTCCCGCCTTGCCTTCCCACTTTCCCAGCATCCCCTGCCCCATGTACTGACATGTGGATCCGCCATTTTAGGTGTCCTGGAGCCTGGAACGCTGTTAAAGGGAGTTTAATTAAGCAATTTGCGCGATAGAATCGTGGCGATATTCACATTTGTTGCAAATCAAATAAATCATTATATTCCTAACGAATTCAGGTTAAACTGCTTCGATTCGCTCTTTTCTACTCTCCGCCCTCCTTCCCCCCCCCCTCTTTCCTTACCGTCAACAGCTGGAGGAGTTCCAGTCTCATCACACAGTTTCATTTTCCCCTCTTATATTTTCACCTTAATGGCTTTTTGCTCTACCTCAGCCGCTCAATTAGTACAAATCACTCCATAGTCCTGCAGTGAGATTTCTTTCAACAGCACAAACTTCCCCATTCTGACATAGAGAGCATCACTCCGTGCTGACATTCATATAACCACTGTGCCATCGTCCTTTAACAACTTCCATATCTCCCCCCTCATGTGCGACATCATGCAAAAGGGGCCATTCACGTGCCCCAGCCACTCTGGCACTCCGGTGCCTGGGACATTCTCCCGGCATCTTCTGGGTTCACCAGCAGCCGGTCACATGACCCACCTTCACCACTCATGTTCTCCGCAAGAGGAACCCTTACAGTTGGGGGTAAGCTGTCTTCCTGCTGCCCGTCCGGATGTACGGGCACAGCTCCCTCACAGAAGGCAGCCAGAAAAAAAAATGCAGCGCTGTGGCCGTGTCCACGGGTTTCCCCATTCTTAGTCCACCAGATAGGCCGGGAAGAAAGGGGACAGCACTTGGTCCAAAGGATCCATCAGACAGCCGGAGGAACGGTCAGGCGCAGGAGCCAACGTGCCGTCACGTGACCTCACCTCATATACGATTTGTTTGGTGGTCATGAACTACTAATTTAGATTAAGGGCTGATGCATTATACATACTGCATCTTGACTTACGTGATTCAACAACATTTAAGGTACTTTACATCCACATGCATTAATAAAATACATCAGGGGACTTGCATACATATAAAATTGCTGGCAGTTCTCTCTATGTACAAATGGTAAACAGTATATGTTGTTGACTGTATGCCATATGCACAAGTGTGATCCAGAGACACATGAGATTTTGGAGCAAGAAGTAAATACTCCTTAAATGCTTTTAGAATAGATCTGCAATGCATCTAATGGAACATGCCACCACTTTGTTTTCTTAATTATTCTGTATAAATCCATGGAGAGAAACCTCTTTATGTCCCCCATTGTATCAAAGCAATATAGAGAGTACAAGATAGACCCAAATGATCAGATCGCTTCTTTCATATTTGAAAAGGCCTCTGAACATAGAAAGAAGTGATCTAATTGGTTGCAATGGGAAACATGGACAGGTTTTGATACATCTCCCCCATAGACTTCACAATTCTGCAACTATTCCTTGTAGATGATACTGTACAAGAGGAATGATACATTTTTGTACATTCCCTTCCACCTTATTCCTGAGCATTCCTAATAGATCTTATATATATATTCTTATATATACTTATTAACCTGTTGTATCCTGGTGTAACAGCCCATGGCATAGATAAGTTGTCTAGATTTTAATATGCAGGATTCCAATAATGCAAATGATTTAGATGCAAGGTAATATTTTATTCAGCAGCAGGATGTATTACAAACATAGAACAAGGTTTAATCTATAGATAATACGTGAAAGAAGATGAATATATAAGATCTTGTCTGCCAGGAGGAAGACAGTCTGAATTGCTTTGTGACATCTTCATTTATTAGAGTAATAGGCTCCTTGGTTCTGGCAAGGGTCTGGACAGCAGGGGTTGCAGGGATCTGCCAGGAAAGGTTAGAACACAAATAGTTAACCATTTATCCACCATCAACGAAAGTATTATCATCTTATTTTACCTGTTACAAGAGTGAAAAATGCCACTAGACAAATTGGCTCAGGAAAATGATCCTGTGTATTAGACTTCATATTGAGCACAGTATTAAAGGGGGAAAAAAAGAAAGGAATTCATAGGAAATTGCTCTTCCTATTAGACTGGGCTCACATACAGTATTTTAGTCATTATTTTGGTTAGACCAGGAGTGATTCCAAAACACAGAAAAAGGGGCAAATCCTTCAATTATAGTTTTCTCTGTATGAGTTCCACTTCTGATTTTAGCTAAAATACTGATCAAAAGACTGTTTGTGAACCTAGCCTTAAAGGGTACCTCTCAACAACAAAACTTTTGATATATTATAGATTAATGTATGCAGAATAACTTTACAATTGCATGTTATTAAACAATATGCTTCTTTCTATTAAATTTTCCACTTTGAAGAAATGACCACTAGGGGTCTCCCTACAAGTCCTGGCAGCAAGCATTTCAGACTCATGCTGGAGTCCTAAACACTACGAGCTGCCAGTCTGCTTTGCTCACAAAGGAGAACACTCAGAGCTGCCAGCCTGCTTTGTTCACAGCCTGTTTGGCTGTGAACAAAGCAGACTGGCAGCTTTGAGTGCTTAGGACTTCAGCATGAGTCAGAAATGCTTGCTGACAGGACTGATCGGGAAAAATACAATAGAAAGAAGCATATTTTTCATTAACATGCTATTGGAAAGTTATTCAACATTCATTAATCTAAAATATATCAAAAGTTTATTTGATGAGAGGTACCCTTTAAGGTAGGGTCACACTTGCCGTATTTTGCTGTGTATTTGCTGTTGCGTATTTTCCTATCCATTGAAGGCAATGGATAGCAAAATTAGCTGCCGATTTTGCTGCTCATTGGTGGGAAAAAATGCAGCAGCAAATATGCAGCCCAACATGGCACCTGTGACCCAACCCTTAAAAGGAAATGTCAGGTTTATCATGGTATACAATTTGCAGGAAACATGTTATAGAGTACAAATAGCTGCATCTTAAACAATTGCAAAGGGCTTTGATCAATACTGTGCATTTGTGTTAAAGATTTAGTATAATTTATATATTATCCCTTTAAATTTCTTTCACTTTGAATCCAGTGGATGCTCCCACAGAAATGTATCTATTGTGTGTTGCAAGATTACATGGACAGCCAAGCATTGAGAAACTATGTAGACCAGAACATTATACGCATGATCATACAATAGCTATTTCAAGTTCCCTTAGAGAACCCAAAAATTAAAGGGGTACTCTGGTTGAAAACTTTTTTTTTTATTCAACTTGTGCCAGAAAGTTAAACAGATTTGTAAATTACTTCTATTAAAAATTATTAATCCTTCCAGTTCTTCTTAGCAGCTGTATACTACAGAGGAAATTCTTTTCTTTTGGGATTTCTTTTTTTGTCACAACCAAAGTGCTCTCTGCTGACACCTCTGTCCATTTTAGAAATTGTCCAGAGCAGCATATGTTTGCTATGGGGATTTCCTCCTGCTCTGGACAGTTCCTGACATGGACAGAGGTGTCAGCAGAGAGCACTGTGGTCCTGACAGACAAGAAATCCAAAAAGAAAATAATTTCCTTTGTAGTATACAGCAGCTAATAAGTACTGGAAGGATTACGATTTTTTAATAGAAGTAAAAATAAATTCTTATTTATTGTTTTCAAATCAACTGGAGCCACACAGTTTAACAGATTTGTAAATTACTTCTATAAAAAATGTTTAATCCTTCCAGTATATATAAGCTGCTATATACTACAGAGGAGGTTGCACAGTTCTTTTCAGTCTAACCACAGTGCTCTCTGCTGACCCCTCTGTCCATGTCAGGAACTGTCCAGAGCAGAAGAGGTTTGCTATGGGGATTTGCTCCTACTCTGGACAGTTCCTGACATGAACAGAGGTGTCAGCAGAGAGCATTGTGATCAAACTGAAAATAACAACACAAATTGTTGTAATAGAAACATCTTAATATGCATAGATTCCTCTCAATTTGGGATTATATGTATGATATGCACTCATTATTAAAAGTGAAAAATTATATACCTGTATATCTGTTTCATGTTCTCATTTCCATTTGTTGGTGATATTACATTGCTTTATTAGATAACTACTGATTTACTAATGTTCTGTTGTGCTGTATCTATTTGGGTATTATGTTGTTCTAACTCGACATTGTTATTGTAAACTTTGTTTTTACTATACAATATAAATTCATGTTTTTCAATCAATAGACAGTATATTGTAACTGCTGCTGTGATGCATATTTACCTTGTTTATAGAAATAACCTTGTTGCTGATTTCCTGGTTTGCATGCTGAAAACAGAGATATTACATTTATAAATTATTTCTTTATGCCATAGAATGTAAGTCATAATGTGTCAAAAAGTGCTTATCCAAATGGGCACACCATTTTACAGTTTATAAATAGATACAATCTACATAAAAGGTTGAATAAAATTGGATACAGTCATCAAGTTTGAACATCATGTTCCTCTGTGTATCTCTGGAATATCGTACTGGTGCTGAGACATATAGGATACACTGAGGATTAGTACAAGATCACTGATGTAATCATTCATGTACTCAATCTTTCATGTACATGCTATCCAGATGTAAACTGTAAAATAGTGTTTTAATAGTAACAACTTACGGTCTTGGCATGGATCTACGCAGACTGGTACTTTTTGGCAGGGGTCTTGGCATGGATTCTTGCAAGGATCCTGGCACTGGATTTTTTGGCCGCATGGTCCTCCTTTGACACCAGACATGATTGTTTTGATAAGATTTTTTTTCTCTAGATACGCAAAGGCTAAGGAGTTATTCCAATCATGTTAGATTTAGGATGGACCTATTTATATAGTGAAGCTGATATCAGAATACATTCCTCAACTTGGCTGGTGACGCCAACATTAATAGGGTGTTGAAATGTATACCTGGCTCCAATAAAAACTGATTCAATATCACATGGAAAATATTATGAATTGAGTTAATAGATGGTTAGTAAGATAATGGCTGTAAAATTAGTAAGATAATGACTGTAGATAAATAGGTACAGATTACACATGCAACATACCTACTGTGCACAGTTATCGCACATGTAAATGATGAAGGTGTTTGTCACCTCTTAGTGTGTCAAGACCCAACTTTACATTCTGGTTTAAACTATTAATATTAAGACCAAGGTGCTCACTAAACAGGACATGGATAAAGTTGTGGAGAAGAATAAAGCTGGATTAGGTTATTAAAAAATATCTCGTGCTGTGAACATTTCACGGACCACCATATAATCCATTCTCATAAAATAAAAACATCCTACCAAGACAAGGCCCTCCACCTAAACTGACAACCTAGGCACAGAAAAAATGAATTAAAGAATCACCTTGGTAACTCTGGAAGATCTGCAAAGATCAACAGCTTAGGTGAAACAATCTGTCTACATGACAACTTCAAGTTGTGTTCTCCAAAAATCTTTATGGAAGAGTAACAAGAAGAAAGCAGTAGTTAAATGTGAGCCACTAGAAATTCAATTTAAAGTTTGTCACAAGCCATGTGGAAAACACATCAAACATGTGAATGCCTTTAAAGGGGAACTCTGGTACATAAGTTCTTATCACTTATCCAAAGGATAGGGCATAAGTGTCTGATCGCGGGGAGTCTATCTTGTGGTTAGGGGAACTTATGTACTGGAGTTCCCCTTTAAGCCTTTCAGTAGTTATAAGCTTTTGCATGCTCCAGAGAAAATTGTATGGTTCTTTCCAGTCTGACCACAGTGCTCTTTGCTGCTACCTCTGTCTATATCAGGAACTGTCCAAAGCATGAACAAATCCACATAGCAAACATCTCCTACTCTAGACAGCTCCTGACACAAACAGAGGTGTCAGCGGAGAACACTGTGGTCAGACTGGAAAGAACTACAAAATTTGGAGCATACAGCAGCTGATAGATTCTAAAGGGGTTAAGGCTTCCACTTGTTTGAAGAGCTGAGTGAGCCTAGCCAGGTGAGCCCGGTCTTTCTGCTATGCACTGCCTTGTGGCTGCCATTTTGTTAAGAAAATCCTGAGAGAGAGCGAGCAAGGACTACTGATCCTAGAGAGCCTTCACAAATAGCAGATATGACAACAATAGCAAAAATAGCAAAAACATGCTCATTTGCACCCTCAATGATGAGATCACGCCATATAAGTAATGGCTATGTATATAAAAATATAAGTATTCTATATACTTGCGGGAACACAAGAGATCGCACCACGAAAAAACTGAAAAAATATGGAAAAAGAAAAAATGAATGAAAGACATGGAACTATCAAAATTTATCAATAATAAAAAAAGTCAGTGATGAAGTAAAAGTTCTTGTCTGACATTCAGGCCAGTAGGAGCGTGTGTTTTCAACATGAATTGCCAATTGGCTTCTCTGTTCAATAATTTTCTATGTAAATCACCTCCTCTTGTGCTTATGGTAACTTTTTCTATTGCATAATCCACAAATGTACGGTGTGAACCGTGATGTATATCTATAAAGTGATTGGAAGATCCAGACCGATTTCGTCTAAACCCCATGTTGTCTATATAATTGAGATGCTCCAGAATACGAGTTTTGAACTTTCTTTTGGAACATCCTATATATTTGAGATTTCATTCTGAGCACTCAATGACATAGACAACATTGGTGGAATTGCAGTGGAATAAGTTTCATATGAAAGCTGCGGTTGCTGATAGAATCTACAAAGATATTCCCTGTCTTGACAAATTGACATGTTTTACAAGGATGTGTGCTGCATTTGTGGAAGCAACTACGGTGTAGAAATTATTAGAATTGATGTAGTCGATGAACAGTGGTACGGAAGATACACTCCCCTTCCAGATGAGGAGAACGTCATCTATTTATCTTCCGCACCACTGTACATCATGGGAAAATGGATTACTGGAAGAATAGATGTATATTTCTTCCCAGTAGGACATTGTCAAATTAGCGAGCGAGGGTGAATGCCTTGCGCCCATCGAGATGCCACTAGTTTGCAAGTAATGCTTACCGTCAAACAAAAGATGATTATGTGACATAAGAAACCAGGTGATATGTAACATAAATTCATGTAATTCTGGAGCATACTCGCTATATTTGGTGAGATGGAAATCGAGAGCCTTGATGGCTACTGTCCAGGGGATGCAGGTGTAGAGCGTGGTGACATCACATGCCACCCAGCACCCCACCGTACATCAGCCAAACTACACAAGACATGCTTAGAATCCCTAAGGAAGCCTGGTACCCTTTGGACCAAAGGCTGGAGTAATTGATCCAGCCAAAGTGAGGCTCTCTCCAGTAGTGAACCTGTACTGGATACAATGGGGTGCATAGGTTGGGGCGAGACCCCCTTGTGGGTTTTTGGTAGGACCATTTTAATTGTTGTTATTTTGATCACATGTGTATCTTTGGACAGGAAGTTCCAAGCCTGCGGATTTTTCCCAATTTAAGGAAGCCTTTCAGGGTTTGGAACTATCTGTGATAAAGGGTGGTTTATCCAACTGAAATGCATCCAGATGTCCTGCTGATGCTCCTCTTGGTGTCTGTATCTGCTTTTATCGCAAAATGAAGTTGGATTTCTGTATGCCGGACTTCCTTCCTTTCTTTAAGCTTGATTACGCTCCGGGGTCCGTGCGAGTCCGAGCACAGAAACGCAGGATAAGTAGAGCCGGCTTCCCCCTCTGCTTGCATTACACGGACTATTGCAGATTCAGTCTTCCCAGCCTGGTGCAGATCTACAATTTGGTTTATGGTGTCCTTTGAGAGCTCTTTGGTCTTGGCCATAGTGGAGTTTGGAGTGTGACTGTTTGAGGTTGTGGACAGGTGTCTTTTATACTGATAACAAGTTCAAACAGGTGCCATTAATACAGGTAACGAGTGGAGGACAGAGGAGACTCTTGAAGAAATTTCAGGTCTGTGAGAGCCAGAAATCTTGCTTGTAGGTGACCAAATACTTATTTTAGAGAGGAATTTACAAATTAATTCATTAGAAATCCTACAATGTGATTTCCTGTATTCTTCCTCCCCCCCATTCTGTCTCTCATAGTTGAAGTATACCTGTCAAGGATTAGTTAATGTGCGGCCTTAATCTGTGAGTGACTACTGCTGTACTAATTTCCGACGTAAGTAAATTCACACCAGGCCATGTTGGTATGAGTTCCCTCCTCGGTACCCCAGGAAGTTCTGTTTATTACAGGAAGTAAATTTGGTTTTTACATTGTACAAAGAAGGAGGGTGAATTATGACATCACAATTAGCATATTACATTCTGATTGGTTGTTTGAAATATTGTGTCCGTATATATTAGCATATCTAGTGTCCATTAATTCCTTTCTTGGCCAAAGTTCATTTATACAGCCCTCTCACTCTAATACTGGAAAACTTCCAGTTCTTTGCCCTTCTTCTACAATCTGCATCTTCCTCAAATGTTTTGACTTCCATCTTGGGCCGTCTGGCGTTGATCCAAGGTTATTTAGTCACTAGCAGTTTGCAAACTCAGTAAAGTGGTGCATAGTTCAACAAATATCTTTTTCCTTCAGCATTAGAAATGACATATAAATATATCAGTATTTATATATATATATATATATATATATATATATATATATATATGTATATATTGATCGGCAGTCAGAATCATTTCTGTCAACTCGACATACCTATGATGAAAATTACAGGCCTCTCTCATCTTTTAAAGTGGGAGAACTTGCACAATTGGTGGCTGACTAAATACTTTTTTCCCCAGTGTATGTGTATATTCTGTGTTTAATCTAGGGTAGAGGGCAGATCACCCCTGCCATGTCACCTGCTAGTAAGAAAGTTGGTGGCAGCTCTAGCACCAGTACAGGTAGCAGAAGCCAGGTGCCTGGTGGCAGTAGCAACAGCTGCATCAAAAATGTGCACTGTCTTCCAGGGGTTCTGTAGCTTTGGAGGAGGATACTACAGTCCTTATGGACTGGTTGACTTATTTGAGGTCAGGAGGAGGAAGAAGAGTCTGAGGATATGACATTGTAACACCTGTCAGTGGATTCTTCAAGGTATAGTTACATGGTATGGTGGAAATGTCTGTCCTAGATGGTCTGGCCCATCATCTCTATCTTTGCTTTTCTTTCCAGTGCTAAGCAGAAGGATAGCATTAGCCACAAGCAGGAGTTGTTTTACTGTCAGTCTTTGTAGTGTGTTGCAGAGGTTTTGGAGGGGAGTGCAGTGGCCAAGCCTAGCACTAGTGGGACTGGTGGTGGGAGGCATAGTGGTGAAATTGTAAAACATCACGGTGGATATGCTGAGGGGGGACAAGGAGCCAGAAGTTCATACTGAGAGATATCATGGGGACGATGAGGAGGAGTTCAATAGAGATGTCAGCAGGCCTGGTAGTATAATCAGCTCAGAAACAGGTGATGGTGAGACTGCTGCATCTGCAAGTTCCAGAAAAAGCCTTCCAGAGAAGGGGCACGGTCAGGTGGTGTCCTGCCAGATGAGGAAAACCAGACAGAGTTACATCTCTGCACAGAGAAAGTGAGGCATAGCCAGGGTGAGGAATTCTGGCTCTACATAAGGACATGAAGCAGCATCACAAGGCCTTGCTGGAAGTTTCACTAGTCCATTAATGCCTGCTTTCTGTTGGCTACAGCTACCACTAATCTTTTAATTCCTGATGCCTTTGGATACAGCTACCGCTAGTCTGTCAATTCCTGCTGTCCACTGGCTACAGCTATCACCGCTAAGTCCACCAATGCCTGCTGACACTGACAGGCCTAGTGCAAATGAGAGAATGAGAGGAGTACTAGATAGTCACACTCCAAGACCCTGGGTATAAAGCCAAAATGGGAATTTTTCCCTCCTTCCAAGAAGGAGACTAAATTGGATTTTATAGGGACAAGTTATGCAGTGAGCTTGCCACAGCTGTCCAACAGCAAACACCTGCAAACAGAAGTCCACTCTTCTCTCCCCACTAAGTCAACACTTTACACCCTGTGCCTGAGCTACTCCTGCAAGAGGCAGGAGCAGTAACAACATGTTCACATTGGAGTAAATGATGACTATGTTTTTAAATCAGGTATTCCTTCCTTAATAGTCCTGAACATGAATCAATACAAAAGGGACGTAATAATACTTCCAGCCAGTCCTACACATAGACAACCCGCCATTATCCCAATAAAGTAATAATGTTTAAATTTTTTTTATTTTATTTTACAAATTTAGAAAAGTTATTACTTTACTGTGTACAGGTTCTTCAATATCCTCTTATAACCCCCAAAAAGGGAAACATTTGTATATTTTTTTAAATGTAAAAATGGTAAAAAAAAAAAAAATGGGATTTCTTTACTGTGTACAGGTTCCTTATCTTCAATTTTTCTGTTGCAACTCCCAAAAAAGGAGAATTCTGATTTTTTTTTACTTCTTAATTTTTTTTACCTCTTTGCCTCCTGGTACTCAAGGACCAAGGGTGTACCTGTACGCCCTGGTCCCGTTACTGCAGTTTGAAGCATGCTCACAAGCTTAGAAAGCTTCATACCTGGTGGGTCCCGATTGCTGTCAGCAGCCAGGACCCACAGTTAATGCTGTACATTGCTTATTGGGCCGATGCCCAGTATTAACCCTTTAGATGCCGCGATCAAAGTTGATTATGACGTCTACATGCGGGATCTTACATTGCAGATAGCTCAGCGAAGCTGATCAGAACTTCTGCAGCAAAATTGCGGGTCCTGATGAGCTGAGCAGATGGTGGGAGGGCCCTTACCTGCCTCCTCCCTGTCTGATCTGCAGCAGAGCACCAATAACACTGATCAGTGCTGAGCCAAAGTTCAGCATTGAACAATGTATGCAATCGCAAGATTGCGTGGTATAGCCCCCTATGAAAAGTAAGAAAGTAAGTAAGAAAGTAAAGAAAAGTAAAAAGTGTAAAAAATAAAAAAATAAAAAAAATAATTACATTTTAATAAACATCAAAAATAAACATATGTGGTACCGCCACGTGCGGAAATGTCGAATTATTAAATTTAATGTTAATTTAATTCACCGTTGATGGAAAACATTTAACACACCTATCGGTGATCAAATAAAATGGATCGACTAAACCCTAGCCCTTGCTGATCCTTCTATCTAGTTAGGGAGTTGTCCCAATGGAACCACTTATAGATTTTTCAACTAAGAAAGCCCCATTCACATTCAAGGCCGTAGCAAAATAAAAAAAAAGTTTTCCATTCTTTCATTCCTACATAAACTTACTCACAAAACTTGACTCATGATATGCAAGCCTTTCTCTAAACAAAGTTCCATCCTGTCAAAGGACCCAACAGACTACCTATTTTTTTATCAAGAAAAAAAAGAAACCTTCTCTGACAAATTACTACTTTGCCTGATCTATGTAACTCAAGCCTCCATCCAATACCAATGTGTATTACCTACAAACAGTATTCTTTACTCATGCAAATTCAAAGCTATAAGTGAGCCTGCTAGCTCAGAGGCTAAATAAATACCTTCCCTTCCTAAACTTACCAGAGCAGATGCGTTTTGTGCCTGACAAAAAGGGCAAAATATAATGTTCTACTTCTCTTGATAATAATCCAATGGTCAGAAAATATGAGAAATATGAAAGGAGTAGTCCTCCTTGGATTAATATGAAAAAGGCTTTCGACCCACGTGCACACCTTCGGCATACCAGTAATATTTTCAACTGCAATATTACAGCCATGCTTTAAAGTATTATTGCTCTGTCGCAAGCCTTTAAGAATTATTTTTGCTATCCCACAGATACAGCAGGAATTCATAGTTGATGGTATAGAACAGACCACGGCAGCTTTTGCAGACAATTTTCTGGTGTTAATAGTGAACCTTAGAAAAGTATTCTAAGCAGCACTACTTAAATGGTCGATGTCATTTTAAACAGCTACGATACATTTCATAGCATTTGTCATTCCTAACATATTAGCAAATCACCTAATTTACCAAAAGAGACCTTTACACCAGAAAAGCAGCTTGAAGACTTGGCCATTAGGTCTCTCTCTTCTCAGCAATATGATGTTCACTGTCTGTTGTTAGGGGGAAACGATGTCTACTAGTGTTGAGCACAAATATTCATAATGCAAATTTTTATTCGTAATGACAAATATTCATTTTTTTTGTTTTTTTTCACATGCAAATTTTTATGCAATTTTTCCATGCAAATTTTCGCATGAAAAAAAAAGTGAACAAACATAGCAAATATCACGAACATAGGATGAATAATTTTCAATATGTTCGAGAAATATCACAAATTCAAATATGGCCCCTGCTGCTCATCACCAATGTCTGTTAACAGAGGCAGCACACAGGAAGTGGGGGCAGTGCTTAGCATGTGCTCTGTGCAAGAGGGAGAAAAAGCCTATGAAAGCCTGGTGGTGTACCTGCTGAAGATGATCTACACTGTTCCTGAAAGGTAAATGAAGGCTTCCCCTCATATCTAACCACCCATAAAGCTCAGGGCAGATGTATCTTGTATAAATGCAACTGTATGTCACTAAGCTCCAATCTCCCTCTCCTTCCTCCCTTTAGCTTGTCAGCAGCAGCAGTTTAGTACTGCGAGTAACCTCTTCCTTGCTGTATCTCTCCTGTTGCTTTCATTTCTGCTCACATAACACCTTGGAAAGCCAGTGAATCAGTAACCACATCTTCCTCCACAGGCTATATAGAGTACTGTAATGTGTAAATCATCCTATAGCACAGTACCAGCCTTTTCAGTCCAGGATATTTTGAAAAGCGCAGTGAACTGCCATGGCTTAACAGAAAGGAGCATTTATTGTCCTGTTATTGGCCAGAGAACTAAGACAAAACTACTGGCAAAAAGCCCAGCTCTGGTCCAGTCCCTTGAAATGGGGAGAATGAGACATAGCTGTGCACCATGGAGGGGACTCTCGTGGCCTCTAAAACAGTGGTAAGAGCATTTAAATCCCATTGTAACATACGAGAGAAGACAGGTTTAGAAAACCAAAAGAAACTTTAGAAGCAACTAGAGGAAAGCCTTCCATCCAAAAAATTGTCTATTGAGGAAATTAGTTAGATCTCTGAATTGTATCTACAATATATTCATAAAATAAAACACTTTGACTTCATAATTAATTAATTTTTTTTAATTCTTTTTTATTGATGCTATTCAACTATTTCATGTGGGAATTGAGGGTGGAGGTGGGGTAGGGCTGTGGTGAGAGCGGTTCTTAGGTTCTCAAATGTCTTGTCTTTCATCTTTCTTTTCTTCTGCTTCAGGCTCTGTGAGTAGAATAAAAATGCTGACAGTAATTCTTGTGACTGAAGTGTTACATGTGTTTTTCATATACAAATGCTCTAAAAATACACTAACATAAATAGATATATTGCCATCAGTTACATAATAGTTTGTTACAATCATACTGATACATTTTATCTTTTATTAATTGCAATTTCAGATTTTTTCAATGTTTTTATTCATTTGTTTAACAATATAATATTTCTGATGGACACAATGTCACTCAATGCTGTAAACATTCCAGTTGTTAACTAAATATTTGTATCATCTTGTATGAGAAAACACATGCTAAAATGTTTTAGCCAGTAGCATTATTAGAGATAATACACATTTTAATTCAGAAATTATAAAAAAATATATGTATAATCAAAGAGTAAAGTAGTTGTCTTAATGCAGGGTACTCCTTTTATATGAGACCTCTGATAAATAGCTGATTTTTATTGAAGGGGGGGGGGGTTCTGTCAACATCTCATTTCCCCTTTAGTAGCCCCATGGGAAATATGTGGTATTACACTGACAGCAATATAAATGAATGGATGTCCTTATGATACATAGTCTGAGAATTGCTACTTAGGAGCTCTTTACTTTGTCTTTTAGAGTGATAGATCCATCTCTAGGGCATTTGGAGAGGGGTTGTTGAGATACAGTAGAGAAACCCCATATACAATGTACCATACTTTGCTAATATTGTTGGTGTTCCTGGCAGAAGCCTGGTTACCAGATGAGTCTTTGTACATAGTATATGATTAGCTAGTGATTGTTAAGGAGCTTCATTGCATACCTGAATATTTAACTATTAGAAGGTAAGCATTGTTTTCACCAGGGCATCCAGAGGAAGGCAATAACCCCCTATGAGGCTGATGCCAATTGCCCCATGACAGAGGAAAAATTCCTTCCTGACTCCAATATGGCAGTCAGAATAAATACCTGAATCAACCTTCTATTCCGATAAATCTAATATTTATAACTTAGTTCCACAGTCTCTCTGCTCTTATTCTAAACCCCCATCTATGATAATGGTGAAACCTTTTTTCCTCTAGACATAAAGGATGCCCCCCTGCCATGGTTACTGGCCGAGGTATAAAAAATATCACTAGAAAGATCTCTGTACTGTTCATTCATATATTTGTACATCGTGATCAGATCACCCCTAAGACGTCTTTTCTCTAAACTAAATAACCCCAAGCTTGACAACCTGTCTTGGTCCTGTAATCCTCCCCTACCATTAATTATCTTTGTTACCCTCCTCTGCACCCTCTTCAGTTTAGTCATGTCCTACTTATCTATAGGTGTCCAAAATTGGATACAATACTCCATTTGTGGTCTGACTAGTAGTATATACAGAGGCATAACTATATTCCTTTCATAAGCCTCTATGCATCTCTTGATGCATTGTCTTTATTAGCCTTGGCAGCAGCTGCCTGGCACTGATCGCTAAAGTAGAGCTTACTGTCCACTAGTATCCCTTAGTCCTTTTCAGTAGTAGTTTTCCTGTTTTAGCACATCATTGTACAATTTGGTTTTATGTCCCAAGTACATAACTTTACATTTATCCACATTAAACTTAATTTGCCATGTCTGTGCCCAAGCCTCAAGCTTCCCCCAGATTCCTCTGTAATATTATGTTATGCTTCTCTGTGCCAATTACCTTACCCAGCTTAGTGTCATCTGCAAATATTGAAATTCTACTCTGTAATCCCTCTACAAGGTCATTAATAAAAATATTGAAAAAAAGTGGAACAAATACTGGCCCCCTGCGGTACCCCACTTGTAATTGTTAACCAACCAGAGTAAGTTTCATTGATATTAATCTATAAAACCTCTAGCTCTATACGGATTACCAATATATATGTAGTCCTTATACTAGATTAAGAATGGGTTCTTTCAATTTGGCCCCAGATAAGAAAACTTTTTTCATTAACACTTCTAACTACATGAGATCTTCATGTCATATTTTTCCCATTCCCCTATGTGAATTATTGTGTGTGGCTTTTATAGTTACTCTAGGTCTGTAGAAGATTAGACTTCATGGACACTGAGACTTAATGTGATATCATACCACCGACTATGATAGACAGGTAGACATAGAGCATGAAAATGACTACAATCATGATACATTATAAGTTGTCTCTGTTTCATAAAGTTATTTTGTCATTAAACATGAGCTTTTAACTGTGGTTAACTACTCATCTAGGATTAGCACATAATACACTACTGTATGTGTGCACATTATCCAATGTTAGGTATTAATTTTCTTATATAAGCAAGGCACATAGCTGAGTGCTATGAAAGTGGTTGTTATATTTGCCTAATACTGCAAAATCCCACAATAGTTGTGTCATGCAGTTATTCTTTATTTGCCTTTTAAAGAGCTGCAGATGCTTTCTTAGTTATAAAGTGCTATATTTAAAGTCTTTGCTATAAAATACAATAATTAAAATACAATAATTACAAAATATTTTATAGGATTATGAGGATTAAAATTATAGATAGCACTTGTTTTGCTGAAAGATTTTAGGTTGAGACTTTTATGTAAAAAAAAAATAGCTACAATTTAAATGGGTACTCCAGGGGAAAAATATATTTTTTAAATCAACTAATAACCATAAAGTTATACAGATGTTATTTCTATATATAAAAAAAAATCTTAAGCCTTCCAGTACTTATCAGCCACTGTATGCTCCAGAAATGGTGTAGTCATTTCTAGTCTGACCACAGTGCTACCTCTGTCTGTGTAAGGAACTGTCTGGGGCAGAGGTTTTCTATGGGGATTTGCTCTTGCTCTAGACAGTTTCTACCACATACAGAGGTGACAGCAGAGAGCACTGTGGTCAGAGCGGTAGAACTACACAACTTTACTGGTACTGGAAGGCTTAAGATTTTATATAGAAATATTAAAAAAATCTGTATAGCTCTCTGGCATTAGTTGATTTGAAAACATGTATTTCCTCCCAAGTACCCCTTTTAGCTTAGTTAATCTAACCCCTGTTACAGAAGAGAAGGTGAATGTAGATTTTTTTACCTCTTAAAATCGCATTAATGTCCACCATGCTGATCATCACATTGAGACAAGCTCTGTCGTCCATGGTTACCCTGGTGGCCTCCATGATGTCCACCCTGACCTTGATGCCCTGCTTGTCCTTGATGGCTTTGTCCTCCATGACTTCCATGTTGTTGGCTTTGTCCTCCATGACTTCCATGTTGCTGGCTTTGTCCTCCGTGACTTCCATGTTGTCCTTGCTGACACTGCTGGCTTTGGGTCTGGCATTGTTGGCTTTGGGCCTGACATTGCTTGCTTTGGGTCTGGCATTGCTGGGCCTGCTGCCCATGTCCGTGACCGCCTTTGCTAGACATGATTCTTTGCTGGTTTGCCGAAGGCTGCTTACAACAGATCAACTGTATGAAACTGTTCTGTTCTTCTCCCACCCATGCAGCAGCTTTTATACTTTGTCAGTAAACTTGATGTCATCAAAATTGTCTTACATTGGTTGTTTTTTCTTTGACGCACCCAAAATGTACCCTTTTTTCTTTCATAAATGTTAATCCCAGCATGAGCAATGGATTTTAAAGAGATTTGAAATCTGTACAACATTTACAGATTGATCATCACCTTTTGATGTTTTACTTACAAGAAGTTTCTATCATGAGAGGTTACCATGATACGTAAAGGTAATAGCTCATATATAGATGACAAAGCTAAAATGCTTTGATGTTTCATGACATACATCTGCAGTTTGTGGAATTTTCCTTTAAGTCCTCAAGCTTGAAAGTCATAGTAGGGACGCTGACTATGAACATGTAATATATCTGCACAGTAACACAATACAGAAAATCTAAGTTTCAGGGGCAATCAAGGACGGGACCTCACACCAAAAACTTGCATTGAGTCTCCTGAAATGTGGCCATACATATATACATACAAACATACATTTACTTAGGGACACCAAAAATTTTTGAATAAAGCCTATCTTGACACGTGTTTGCACATGTAAAAAGAATGGATTTTATTCAAAATGCTCATAGTGTAATTTTACCATAAGTCTTTTATTTTTCCATCCACAGACCCATATGAGGGCTTGTTTTTTGCACAACCAATAGTACTTTGTAATAACACCATTCATTTTACCATAAAATGTACAGTGAAACAACAAAACGTTATTATTGGTGAGGGAAATGTATAAGAAAACAATTTTGTAAATTTTGTCGGGTTTTATTTTTGCACTTTATGGTAAAAATGACACAACATCTTTATTCTGTAGGTCAATGCGATAAAAACAATACTCAATTTATGTAGGCTTACTATTATTGTACTACTTTAAAAAAAAATGTGGACCCATGGGGACAGCTCACATTGCTTCACTGTCCATTTTAAGCTTTTCTCTGCGGTTTAGGGACACTATAGCTACATGGAAGACCCTTAGAGGTCGCATGGGTGGCCTGTTTCAACTGTGGAGGTAGAAAGGGGTCAACACCTTAGGCAACCTGATGAATACCACTGAGAAGAGTTGGTGTACCTTGTCAGAGCTGATATTTAAATAAAACATACCACCATCCCACTTTTTACGATATAGCCAACTCCTGTCCTACTTTCATTTAAAATTATGTTATTTACACAAAGAACTTGCATCCAATGATTTTGACTCACTCATTTCCATAAGTGACAGGTCTATCTCCTGCTTTTACTCCAAACTACGGAAATGGATCCCCTCAACCCTGAAGAAAGTGGGCAGGCAATGGGCCAAAATACTGTGAGACCCCAATATACCTGGTCATATTCTAGTGGGCCTATCCTATCTCTGTAAACATATTCACAATGAGAAATGAAGAGAAATACACCTTAAATTAAAGCTATCTATGCTTTTACTCTTCCTTTGTCACCAGTTAACCCCCATAGGAGGGATATCTGCCCTAAATGTAACATCCACAGAGCTAAACTTTTTTATTATATCTGGCAGCGTCCTCAGGCGAAGCCATACTGGCAGCCGGTGCCCGCTCTCTTGAACAAGGTCAGCTTTTTGATGTTAATCTGGGACATCATGTGGCGCTATTTCATATTTCTGTGTCTGTCTCTACGGAAACTTGCTCGTATTCTGGCTCTACAGGTACATACTCGTAATATACCGAGTCCCATTCTAGTGGGCCTATCCTATGTCCGCAAACATATTCGCAATGAGAAATGGAGGGAAATACACCTTAACACCTTAAGGACAATGGATGTAAATGTATATCCTGATGCGCTGGTACTTTGAAAACTACGACATACATTTACATCCTGTACAGGACCCGAGCACCGGAGCAGTGCTTGCACCATGCACTGCAGGTTCCGGCTGCTGATGTCTGCCATTAAACCCTCAGATGTCGTGACCAATACAGATCACTGCATTTACGGCAGTGCAGCGATTCTAATGGCTGATCTGATTGTCCATGGCACAGCCGTGGGGATCAGATCAGCCAAGATGGCGGAGGTCCCCTCACCTACCTCTGCTGCTCTCCCGGGTCTTTTGCTCTGATATTCCTTCCAGGAGACAAAAAAAAATAATAATAAAAAGCAATCAAATAGTCACATAAACACAATAGTGATTCTAAAAAATATAAAGGTCATGGCGCAAAAAAATGAGCCCTCATACAGCCCCGAATGGAAGTTAGAGGTAGTCAAAATAGAGGGATTTTAAACATGCTGGGGGATATTTAGCAAAACCTGTCAAGAGGAAAAGTTGCTGAGTTGCCCATAGCAACCAATCAGATTGCTTCTTTCAATTTTGAAAAGTCCTATGAAAAAAAAGCGATCTGATTGATTGCTATGGGCAACTCAGCAACTTTTCCTCTGCACAGGTTTTGATAAATCTCCCCCGCTGATTTTATGAAAGAGAGTTTGAGATTTTTTTAAAAGCAGTACAATAATAGAAAATTATGTAAACATGGGTATCATGGGTTTAATCGTATTAACCCACAGAATAAAAAAATAATCATTTTAACCCCTTAAGGACACATGACGTACTGGAACGTCATGTGTCCACTCCCGATCTATAACGCGGGGCCACGGCGTGGCCCCGCGTCATAGCGGGTCGGGCCCGGCCTCTAACAACGGCCGGGACCCGTGGCTAATAGCGCGCGGCATTGATCGCTGTGCCGCGCGCTATTAACCCTTTAGACGCGGCGTTCAAAGTTGAACGCCGCGTCTAAAGTGAAACCGAAAGCATGCCGGCTAGCTCAGTGGGCTGTTCGGGATAGCCGCGGTGAAATCGCGGCATCCCGAACAGCTGACAGGACAGCGGGAGGGCCCCTACCTGCCTCCTCGCTGTCCGATCGCCGAATGACTGCTCAGTGCCTGAGATCCAGGCATGAGCAGTCATGCGGCAGAATCATCGATCACTGGTTTCTTATGAGAAACCAGTGATCAATGTAAAAGATCAGTGTGTGCAGTGTTATAGGTCCCTATGGGACCTATAACACTGCAAAAAAAAAGTGCAAAAAAAAAGTGAATAAACATCATTTAACCCCTTCCCTATTAAAAGTTTGAATCACCCCCCTTTTCCCATAAAAGAAAAAACACAGTGTAAATAAAAATAAAAATAAACATAAATGGTATCGCCGCGTGCGGAAATGTCCGAATTATAAAAATATATCGTTAATTAAACCGCACGGTCAATGGCGTGCGCGCAAAAAAATTCCAAAGTCCAAAATAGTGCATTTTTGGTCACTTTTTATATCATGAAAAAATGAATAAAAAGCGATCAGTAAGTCCTATCAATGCAAAAATGGTACCGTTAAAAACTTCAGATCACGGCGCAAAAAATGAGCCCTCATACCGCCCCATACACGGAAAAATAAAAAAGTTATAGGGGTCAGAAGATGACAATTTTAAACGTATTAATTTTCCTGCATGTAGTTATGATTTTTTCCAGAAGTCCGACAAAATCAAACCTATATAAGTAGGGTATCATTTTAATCGTATGGACCTACAGAATACATATCAGGTGTCATTTTTACCGAAAAATGTACTACGTAGAAACGGAAGCCCCCAAAACTTACAAAACAGCGTTTTTTTTTAAATTTTGTCGCACAATGATTTTTTTTCCCGCTTCACCATAGATTTTTGGGCAAAATGACTGACGTCATTACAAAGTAGAATTGGTGGCGCAAAAAATAAGCCATCATATGGATTTTTAGGTGTAAATTTGAAAGAGTTATGATTTTTTAAAGGCAAGGAGCAAAAAACGAAAATGCAAAAACGGAAAAACCTCCGGTCCTTAAGGGGTTAAAGTGTACAGCATGAAAATGAAACCCTCCAAAATTTGAAAAATCACAGTTTTAATTTACATTTCCTCACACAAATAATATTTTTTGGGTTCGCTGTACATTTTATGGTAAAATAAGTGATGTCATTACAAAGTACAATTGGTCACGCAAAAGACAAGCCCCAATATTGGTCTGTGGAGGAAATTATAAAAAAAAAATATATATGAATTATAGAAGGTGAGGAGGAAAAACAAAAACGCAAAAAAAAAGAAAAGAAAATGATGCCTGGTCTTTAAAAGGGCTATCCAGGAGGATAGGGGATAAGATGTCTGATTGCGGGCATCCCGCCGCTGGGAACCCTCGCAATCTTTCTTGCAACACCCCTGTCATCTGGTCCACAGAGTGAGCTTCGCTCTGTGCCTGATGACTGGCAATGCAGGGGCCAGAGGATTGTGATGTCACGGCCCTGCACCCTCATGATGTCATGCCCCACCCCCTAATGCAAGTCTATGGGAGGGGGCGTTGCGGTCACCATGCCCCCCTCCATAGACTTGCATTAGGGGGTGGGACGTGACATCATGAAAGGGCAGAGCCGTGACGTCACGATCCTCTAGGCACTGCATCACCAGTCATCAGGCACGGAGCAAAGCTCACTCTGTGGATCAGATGACAGGGGTGCTGTAAGAGAGGTCATGGGGGCTCCCATCAGCGGGACCCCCGAGATCAGTAGTGTTGCTCGCGAATATTCACAATTCAAATTTTTATCGCACCATATATATTCATAATTACGAATATTCTTTTTTTTTTTTTTTGCATATGCGCAAATCTATGTGCATATGCGCATATTCGCGAATATTGAGCCCTCCCTTCTTTAATGGTATAGGGAACTGTGACTAGTGATTTTTTGCCAGTTTAAACCAATAGGCTCATTGTGGTCTATGGGGATCTCACGGCATGTAAAACAGTAAGATAAGCAGGACTGTCTCGGCAGACCACCACTGGTTCAAGTCCCAGGGTGGGACAGAGTGTTACAGTGTTACAGTGTTGAGGTTAAACTTTGCTTCCCTGGAAAAGCTGCTGAGTTGCCCATAGCAACCAATCAGATTGCTTCTTTCATTTTGCACAAGGCCTCTGCAAAATGAAAGAAGCAATCTGATTGGTTGCTTTGGGCAACTCAGCAGCTTTTCCTGGAAAAGTTTCTGAGTTGCCCATAGCAACCAGATTGCTTCCTTCATTTTTCAGAGGCCTTTACAAAAATGAAAGAAGCGATCTGATTGGTTGCTATGGGCAACTGCACAACTCTTCCTCTACACTGGTTTTGATGAATCTCCCCCATAGCGGTAGATTTATCAAAACCTGTCCAAAGGAAAAGTTTCTGAGTTGCCCATAGCAACCAATCAGATTGCTTCCTTCATTTTTGAAAAGGCCTCTGAAAAATGAAGGAAGCAATCTGGTTGCTATGGGCAACTCAGAAACTTTTCCTCTGGACAGGTTTTGATAAATCTCCCTTTATGTTGGAGATTCATCAAAACCAGTGTAGAGGAAGAGTTGTGCAGTTGTCCATAGCAACCAATCAGATTGCTTCTTTCATTTTTGAAAAGGCCTCTGAAAAATGAAAGAAGCAATCTGATTGGTTGCTATGGGCAACTCAGCAGCTTTTCAGGATACTAAAGTTTAACCATAACACTGTGTCCCCCCCCCCAGGACTTGAAGCAGTGGTGGTCTCCCATTCCACTGTGCTGCTGAGATGGTCCTGCTTATCTTACTGTTTCACATGCTGTGAGATCCCAATAGACCCCAATGGGCCTATTGGTTTCAATGGGCAAAAAATCACAAAGTTAATGCACTAGTCATAGTTCCTTATAACATTAAAGAAGGGAGGGCTCAATATTTGCGCATATGCACAATCGCTGGATGTCGTATATCTGGATTTTTCCAAAGCATTTGATACGGTTCCACATAAACGGTTGGTGCATAAAATGAGAAGGATTGGGCTGGGGGAGAAAGTGTGTAAGTGGGTAAGTAACTGGCTCAGTGATAGGAAACAGAGGGTGGTTATTAATGGTACTTATTCTGATTGGGTGACTGTAACTAGTGGGGTACCACAGGGGTCAGTCTTGGGTCCTGTCCTATTTAATATATTCATTAATGACCTTGTAGAATGGTTGAATAGTAAAGTAGCAATCTTTGCAGATGGTACTAAACTCTGTAAAGCAGTAAACACAATAGAGGACAGGGCACTGTTACAAATGGATCTGGATAGGTTGGGGGCTTGGGCTGGGAAGTGGCAGATGAGGTTCAACACTGATAAATGTAAGGTAATGCACATGGGGAGGAAAAATCCAGCCTGGGATTATGTATTGAATGGGAGCACACTAGGGACGACTGACGTGGAAAAGGACTTGGGAGTTTTAGTTAACAGTAAATTTAGTGACCAGTGTTGGGCAGCTGCTGCCAAGGCAAATAAAATCATGGGGTGCATCATTAGGGGCATAGATGCCCACGATAAGGAAATAATTCTACCGCTGTACAAATCACTAGTCATACCACACATGGAATACTGTGTACAGTACTGGGCACCAGTGTACAAGAAAGATATAGTGGAGCTGGAGAGGGTTCAAAGACGGGCAACTAGAGTAATACGGGGAATGCGAGGACTACAGTACCCAGAAAGATTATCAGAATTTGGTTTTTTTAGTTTAGAAAAAAGAAGGCTTAGGGGCGACCTAATAACTATGTATAAATATATCAGGGGACAGTACAGATATCTTTTCCATGATCTATTTATACCCAGGACTGTACCTATAACAAGGGGGCATCCTCTCCATTTAGAGGAAAGGAGGTTTCTACACCAGCACAGACGGGGGTTCTTTACTGTAAGAGCAGTGAGACTGTGGAATTCTCTCCCGGAGGAGGTGGTCATGGGGAACTCTGTAAAAGAATTTAAAAGGGGTCTGGATGCATTTTTGGAGAGTAAGAACATCGCTGGTTATGTATATTAGAATTATAGGTACAGAACATTGATGCAGGGATTTATTCTGACTGCCATATTTGGAGTTGGGAAGGAATTTTTTACCTCTAGTATGAGTTTTTTTTTTCCTTCCTCTGGATTAACTCAGTAGAGACTCATTAGGGATATAGGTTGAAAGTGATGGACTCTGATCTTTTTTCAACCTTATGAACTATGTTACTATATTTTCGCATATGCGAAAAAAAAGCAAATATAACGAATATGCGAATTTCGCAAATATGTGCTGAAATATCGTGAATTTGAATATGACCTATGCCGCTCATCACTAGAGATCAGACATCTTATCCCTATCCTTTGGATAGGGGATAGGATGTCTATGGGCTGAGTATCCTTTTAATTGTAGTGAATGTCACTTTAGGAAATACAAGTCCATGAGGACATCTGTATTCTGGGTTTCCTCCACTAAACCCTATAAATGCCCAAATCAAATTTCAGCCTCTTGCAATGAATCACAGTCACTTCAAATATAGATCAATTAAGTATGTGTGATAATATTTGGGTTTCTTGATTCAGAAGTTTCTATTTAATGTAACTATGGTACCAAAAAAGACTTATGCCATCCTGTATATGGCACCATAGGTCAGTATAGGGATTCGAGGAAGGCTTACAATTCATGCCTCTAGAGGCAGCTGTGTTCGGTGATGGCGGCCCCGACATAGGGCCACATTGGTAGGAAAGCCCTGTGAATCATTCAAGAGGAGTAAGTGGAGAGGTGTTGCAGCCCCAGAACATTTTTATGGATATAAAGCACTGTACATACCAAAGGTTTGACTGGATTTATTTTTCATTAATAAACCTATGTGTATCTCACCAGCATGGTCACTGGTCAAACATGCAGTTTATTATTAGAATTTATCTTAAAAAGCCAGTAACAAAAATAGTTAGCATTTTTGCTTCCTATTTCATACATAGTGGTGCAAAAATTTTTTTTTTTCATATATCATTAAACATAATGTTTACTTTCTGTTCTGCAGCCTCTCCAATTAACCCCTTAAGAACCAGGCCAATTTTCGATGTTGCACTTTCGTTTTTTCCTCCTCTCCCTTAAATGGGCACTCTCATTAAAACTAATTTTTGCTATTGCACTCCTTATGGTAAATGAAAAATATTTCTAATATACTTTGTTTAAAAAAAAAATGACGTTTTCTATGTTTTATTTGTGCTTAAAAAAGCTCAAGAGCACATTTTCCCCCAACTCATACACAGACTTTGGACCAAACTCCAAACACAGGAAGTTCCGCCTGGAGTGCTGAGGGGGGGGGAGGGGTGTCCAACCAACAGCATATGGCAGTTATGTGTGAGAGGAGCTATGATTGGATGAGGCTGGACACCCCCCCCCCCCCTCAGCACTCCAGGCGGCACTTCCTGTGCAATAGCAAAAAAAATAGTTTTAATGAGAGTGACCCTTTAAATAGCCATAACTCTTTAATTTTTTCATAAACACACTCATATCAGGGCCTATTTTTTGTGGAAACAACTGTACTTTGTAATATCTCCATTCATTTTTCCATAACATATGCTGAAAAACGGTTAAAAATAAATAAAAAATTTGTGAGGTGAAATTAAAAATTTTTTTTTTGCAAATTTGGGGTGTTTTCTTTTTTATGCCACTCACTATGCTGTCAAACTAACATATAATCTTGATACATTAGGTCGGCACAATTAAAACAATATCTAATTTGTATAGCTTGCATCCTATTTTATTAATTAAAAATGTTTTAGAAACTTTTCTTTAATTGCCATTTTCTGACCACTATAATTTATTCATTTTTTAGACTTTCTGATCACTTTTTACTTAATTTATTCTGCGGTATGATGTGATTAAAATAATGTAATTCTGGAGTTTGGTATTTTTTTTATGTTTTCCCCTTGTACCATACCGGATAAATAATTAGGATTTTAATAGTTCAGACAATTACATATTTACACATTTTTTATATGGAATTTAAAAAAAGGGGGGTGATATAAACTTTTAATATTGATGGAGTTAAAGGGGTACTTCGGTGGGAAACTTTTTTTTTTTTTTTTTTAAATCAACTGGTGCCAGAAATTTAAACAGATTTGTAAATTACTTCTATTAAAAAATCTTAATCCTTCCAGTACTTATAAGCTGCTATATACTACAGATGTTATTTTCTTTTTGAATTTATTTTCTGTCTGTTTACAGTGCTCTCTGTTGACACCTCTGTTAATGTCAGGAACTGTCCAGAGCAGGAGCAAATCCCCATAGCAAACCTATCTAGCTCTGGACACTTCCTGACATGAACAGAGGTGTCAGCAGAGAGCAATGTGGACAGACAAAAAATAAATCAAAAAGAAAAGAACTTCCTCTGTAGTATACAACAGCTGATAAGCAAATCTGTTTAACTTTCTGGCACCAGTTGATTTAAAAAAAAATGTTTTTTTCCACCGGAGTACCCCTTTAATGTATTTGGGTTAAACCTTTATTTATTTATTTATTACACTTTATTGGTCCCTTAGGGGACTTTTAGGAGGAATCATTAGATTTCTCATACAGATCAATGCAGTTCCATAGAACTGAATTGATCTGTGTTCACTGCGCTCGGTTGATAAAGCCTGGCCCAGCCAGGCTCTGTCAATCACAGAGCCATGGACTGAACTAAAGGAGTGGTGAGGGGGCGATCCAACCCACTAGACCACCAGGGTCCATTTAAATTCCCTTTAGACATCACTTTCAGATTTGACAGGAACGATCTAAAGGTTTACTAGCTGGCTGTGATTGCCGCATGTCGGCTATTAATGGTGGCCCTCACAAACAGGAATCAGCTAAGGTTAAAGTCAGGAGTCCGCGCTATACATTCTTAATGGGACATTGACATGTGTACATGTCAATGGTCATTAAAGGGGTTATCCACTATATGGTGATTTTAGTACATACCTGGCAGACAGTAATGGACATGCTTAGGAAGGATCTATGCTTCTCTTGAAGCTAAATGGCCATGTTGTCAGATTACCATAACATTGTCGCTAGCTTATTGTGAACTGGTATTTCCTGTTTGAGTTTTCTTCTTTTGCCTACAAATCCTATAATTCCATTTTCCTCCCTCCCACACATCAGCCACCCCACCCATTGAAACATAAATGAGCTGCATCCATTCAAAAGACCTGTGGTTTTATATCAGGTTGTCCAGAGCTGTTGCATTAGTAGCAGATTGATCTCTCTCCCACCAAGCGATTGCTCCACCCATTGGAGCAGACAGGCTCCCTTTCATCAGCTGACTAGTGAGTCAGGTCTCGGCCGCATTGCAACCTGGGAAAAATCTGAGACAACAGTCTATATGCTATTAAAAATAAATATTGGGGTGAAAATCACATAAGAATTGTGAGAAAACCATCACACACAGGTACAGCCACTATATTATGAACTACACTAACTTTCCAGCCCCTGTAGCATAGTAAAATAAAATTAAAAAAAATCCTGGAATACCCCTTTAAGAGGTTAAAGTGTTTTTGTACCATAATAAATATAATGCAAAAATAAAAGAAAATTCTGAGCAGTCCTAGTAGTGTGGGGTATACCTGTGTTGAGTCAACCGGATATAATGTGCTCAAGGCGCAGGCAATAAAAATATTAGCAATGCCTTGATTGTTAGACTGTTGTAGGCTCATATTTTGTGGGGCTAAATCTCGGTTCTTGGGAGCTTTTCCCTGATTTAAAAAATGTTCACCTGAGCTGCATAAGGCTGCAAGCATGGCTATAGGAAGAGTGACCAAAGAAGATAGGAAGAAATATCATCTAGGGTCTATAGTTTAATACCTGGGAAATATTGCAATGATGTGGTTTTGGATTCTTCCAAAGTAAAATGAGAAAGACCAGTAATGTCTCTTCTATAAACAAAGACGCATTCCCACTGCCTTGCCACCACCCTTTCCATACGATCTGTACAGCATTCATTGGAGTTTATCAACTTTAGAATAAAATTATGAACTATGGTAAATTGAAATAGAAAATATTTCTTTTCTAAAGTAGAAGTAATAATAATGAATAACCATGTAAATATATTAAAGTATATTGTAGAATAATTCGATCATATATGTATGGTAATGGTCTAAGAAGAAAAAAAAAGCAACCTACTTCAACCTAACCTATGTTATCTCCTACCGATTTCCTAAACTTTGTTATTCAAGTGACTAATGTAACTCTGAGATCTAGTTCTAATCTGGGTCATGATGACTGCTGTCATTGTACAATATGAAGAAAGTTTAGGTTGTCAAGAAAAACAATGCACACAGAGCCGAAATTAATTGCACCATAAAATCTGAGTTTCTGATGAAATATGAGTAGGAGCTTGTAAAAGATTTTCATTGCAGTATGTGCCATCTGAAAAGAGGTTATTAGTTTGTGTCAGGAATTTAAGAAGATTGTTCCCACCCCAATAAAATGCATGTGTATATTACAATGCAGGAAGACAGGCGTTCATAGTAATGTTGGGCGGTTGAATGGAAACTATTTTTGCAATATTGTTTAGGACAGTTGAGTACCGCATAACAATGCATGAAGATGTATGCAGATATATTTCCTCTTTTGGTAAAAGAGATTTTAAACAAAGTTTGTTTTGGGGGTTTTTAGGTTTAAAGAAAATAAATTGACTTGTCCTAGTAGGCTCGGCACACTGGGAATCCAAAGGATTCTGCAGTAAACCCAGCCAAAATCATATCCCGAAAGGTCCAGTAAATGACATTATTTTGCTTTGTAAAGCCAAGGAACCCCAGTCTGACACATATTCTTATTAGCTTTCTGAAGGATTTCCAAATCTAAATGAATATTTCACCTTCTTAAAACTGCAGATATTGAAGGGGTTAAATGAAACTTAATCTGATAGTTTTTACTGTTTTTTACTCCCATTTTGTGACACAAAGTTCTTGTGTTTGGTATTGTGTCAGTTTTGAGCCAATAAAACTGAAATCTGAAATACTCTGCAAAATTAACCTCTAAAAAGAATTTATGAAGAAAATCTGAGATTTTTTGGAGCAGGTAAATTAAGGCAACGTGCCATATTTATGTCACCATGCAAATCATCAAAAACAGAGGGACACTGCACACACTTTTCAATTAATCCCACCATTGTGTAGAATACCGTATATACTCGAGTATAAGCCAACCCAAATATAAACCGAGGCCCCTAATTTTACCCCAAAAACCCAGGAAAAGTTATTGACTCGACTATAAGTCTAGGGTGGGAAATACATCATCCCCCCATGTAATCATCCAGACCCCCGTCATCATCCCCCCTTCATCATCACCGCCTATCAATCCCTTCATCAGTGGTCTTCAAACTGCGGACCTCCAGATGTTGCAAAACTACAACTCCCAGCATGCCCGGACAGCCATCGACTGTCCAGGCATGCTGGGTGTTGTAGTTGTGAAACCTCTGGAGGTCCGCAGGTTGAAGACCACTGCGGCCTTCGTCATCATCCAGCCCCCCTTTTTGTTTTGTACTCACCTCCCCTCGGCGGGAAGTTAGGGTGAGCTGGTCCGGGCCATCTATGCTGCAGGGACCGTCCGGTGGGGATGGTCAGTCGTTGCCGGCTGTCCATTTTCACCGGGGGGGGCCCTCTCCTCCGCGCTTCGGGCCCGGCCCCAAACTAGTGACGTTGCCTTGATGACGACGCACAGAGACGTTGCGCATGAACGTCCCTGTGCGTCGTCGTCAAGGCAACATCACTAGTCCGGGGCCGGGCCCGAAGCACGGAGAATTGGCCCCCCCGGTGAAAATGGACAGCCCACAACGACTGTCCGGGCATGCTGGGAGTTGTAGTTTTGCAACATCTGGAGGTCTGAAGGTTGAAGACCACTGAGAAGAGATTGACAGGCGGAGAGTTCACTCGAGTAAAAGCCGAGGGTGGGCGTTTTCAGCATGAAAAATCGTGCTGAAAAACTCGGCTTGTACTCGAGTATATACGGTAACTATCTTTAAACTAAACAAGAGCACACACCTATGAAAACTTTCAAGTAGATTTGTTTCAGGTGGTTTTGCTAAAATCAGCTGTTAATTTTGGATTCATGGGCTGATTCAGTTTGGCCTTACACTCATAGGTGCCCAGCCCATGGAGTATGAGAAGTTAAGTTAAGTTTCATTGCTTTGTACCTCCATTGGCCATATAGTAAAAATGACAGGAGTCCCTGCTTCATTTGTAGTTTCCATAGCACCCTATGCTAGGGTGCTGTGGAAACTACATACTTGGCAAAAGACATGGACTGTATGCCTCATACTTTGTGATACAGTAAGCAGCGAAATACAACCCATATTTGCTTACTATATCGGAGCAGGGACATCTGTGAAAATGAAAGCAGGTATTTTAAATATACACACCACTCCCCACTCCTGTCTGTGGACTCATCATTAATAGTGGACTACCACCCTAAAAAGCCCTGTTACACCTTTCTTTAGAACTGTGAATACACTCAGCCTCGTGTCGGTTTTTATCTATGATGCCCCACAGTGGTTGTGATGTGCATTGCAGCCTGTTGATAGTTTTGGTAACATGTCACAATATTGTATTGAATTTGTGTCATAAAAGATTTTGCAACAGCTGGGAGAAAAAAGAGGCAATAAAGTCATGTGGCATTTGGTGCCTCATTCCTTCCTTATATTGTCTTTCACATGGGCTTTTCGGTGAATGTATACAGAACAGCATCATCAGTCTATGGAATCTCTCCTGCAGCAAATTGGCAGCTAGTGTATCATGTCTCATAGGCATATGAGTAACTAACTGTTAACCCCTTCACAACCCAGCAAATTTTGATTTCTGGCTCAGGTTTTTTTCCTCCTCCCCTTCTAAGACCCATAACTTGTATTTTCCCACTGAAAAAGTTGTATTAGGGCTTATTGTTTGCAGAACTAGTTCTACTTCCTACTGGTATACTTTATTTTATCATATAATGAATTATGATGCCAAAACAAAAAATATATGTAGTGCAAAACTGAAAAATGTATGGAATTTAACAATTTTGTGGGACAAGTTTTTCGGAGTTCACAATACGGTAAAACTGACATTAAAACTTTATTCTATGGGTCAGTACAATTCCAACTATACCAAACTTGAATAATTTTTCTTTTGTTTTATGGTTAAAAAAAATTGAAAACTTGAAAAAAAAATTAAAAACTGTGTTCATTACCATATTCTCACTCCTACAACTTTTTTATTTTTCCACTTATGGATCAGTTTTAGGATTAATTTTTTTGCACCATGAGCAATAGTTTTTAATGGTATCACATTTGTGTAGTTCTGCCACTTTTTATTACATATTTTTTTTTATTTAAATAGCCTTTTTCACCTTAAGGACTGAGCCCTTTTTCGCAATTCTGACCACCGTCGCTTGACAAACTAATACCTCGAAAACGCTTTTACCGAACTTTCTGACTCTGAGATTGTTTTTTCGGGACATATTCTACTTTATTTTGGTGCTAAATTTTTGGCGTCACTTGCATCCTTTTTTTGTGAAAAATGTCATGAAAATGTTGAAAATTTAGCATTTTTCTAACTTTGAAGCTCTCTACTTGTAAGGAAAATGAATATTCCAAATAAATTTTATTTTTATACACAAATACAATATGTCTACTTTATGTTGGCTTCATAAAATGGACATATTTTCGCTTTTTGAAAAAATCAGAGGGCTTCAAAGTAGAGCAGCAAATTTCAAATATTTCATGAAAATTGCTAAATCTGAAGGGACAGATGTTACAGAACTACAACCCCCAGCATGCTTGCGCAGTCTAGGCACACTGAGAGTTGTAGTTTGGCACCATCTGGAGGGCTACCGTTTGGGCACCACTATAACAGTGGTCTCCAAACTGTGACCCTCCAGATGTTGCAAAACTACAACTTCCAGCATGTCCAGATAGCCTTTAGCTGTCTGGGCATGCTGGGAGTTGCAGTTTGGCCTTCCTAATGGTTGCCACAGTAAAGATCACTTTACTTTCACTTTCATTTCCCAGGACTCAGGACCCCCCTCGGCGATGTGCCAGGATGCCTGCTGAATGATTTCAGCAGGCATTCCGGTCCGGTCCCCAACCGGCTAGCGGCGGGGACCTGAATTCCCATGGGCGTATGCATACGCCCCACGTCCTTAAAGGGGTATTCCAGGCCAAAACTTTTTTATATATATCAACTGGCTCCGGAAAGTTAAACAGATTTGTAAGTTACTTCTATGAAAAAATCTTAATCCTTTCAATAGTTATTAGCTTTGGAAGTTGAGTTGCTGTTTTCTGTCTAACTGCTTTCTGATGACTCACGTCCCAGGAGCTGTCCTGCTCCTATGGGGATATTCTCCCATCATGCACAGCTCCCAGGACGTGACATCATCATTGAGCAGTTAGATAGAAAACTTCAGAAGCTAATAACTATTGGAAGGATTAAGATTTTTTAATAGAAGTAATTTACAAATCTGTTTAACTTTCCGGAGCCAGTTGATATATAAAAAAAAGTTTTTGCCTGGAATACCCCTTTAAGGACTCAGGATGCATAAGCCCGACATCCTTAAAAGGTTAATGTAACTAAAAACGCGCAGTGGATCAGACTCACAGGGAAAGACTCCGTGCGTGCCCGGAGTCTTTTCCTGTGAGTCTGCTCCCCTGCATGTTTTGTACCACAACTGAAATAAAGCTTTTCCTGAACTGAAGATTACATGATCAGTGCCCAGCTTTTCTTAAAAAGTAATTTTTTTTACTTATATTTGATAATTTTTTTTAACACATTTCTGACCCCCCTCCCCCCCCCCCCCTAGGTGCCTAGTAGGTGGGGATAGTGGTCACTACCCCCACCAACCACCAGAACTTTTGCCACAAGTTGTACTTCATGTACATAGTAAAAGTAAGCTGATATAATTTGTTTTGTTTTATTTACAATGCAAAAAATCCTGACATTTTAGCACCTATAGGTTGCCTATATTTATACTTACTGAGCAAATAGTTTATGAAACTTATACTTTCAGATGTCTACTTTATTTTGACAGCATTTATTTTTTCAAATTAAAATTTTTAATGAATTAGAAGCATTTTACTTGAAATTTTGAAACCTCTTTTTGATGTGTTATGCAAGGTTTTCAGAAACTTAGAGGTGTAGAACATAGGACCCCCCCCCCAACACACACACACAATGACCCCATTTAAAAAACTAGACCCTTTTAACACCATAGTGTTTTGGCAGGAATTATTACACAGTCAGTGTTAGAAATTCTAAATTAGCTTTTTTTCAAAAATGTACTTATTTATTGTACATCACTTCTGATATTGAAAGAAAAACACCCTATACTTTATTTTGCTCCTCATCCTATGTTGTAAATACTCCCACTTAGGCCATATTTGGTTCCTTGACCGCATGGAAGGACCAAGGAGGAGATCAGGGCATCATTTTAGGCCAAATGGATTATAGCCCGCACTTCAGGCCTGCATGTATGTGGCACTGGAGAAGTGGATCCACTGAACCTGTGTGGATGATGGCGTGGGCCATACCAGGGAGCGGAGTCTAAGGCACCAGAGCCTGCCGCAAAGCGGGATGGACTTTCTGCGGCAGGCGGCACCCAGGTCGCTACCCCTGGCACGAGGTGACACGTGGCACTGGAAGGATGAAGCAAACTCATAGTCAGGAAAAGCAGAATGTTAGGGCAGGCAGCACAGGAGCATAGTCAGGAACTAAGCAAGGAGGTCAGAACACAGAAAAGCAATACAAAACAGGAACGCTTTCTCTTGGCTAATGAGCACAGAGATCCGGCAAGGGGAAACAGGAAGTGCTAACACTTATAGTGTCAGCGAGCAGCAGAAACCAATTAAGGGCATACTGGACCTTTAAATCGCAGAGAGCCGGCGCGCACACCCTAGAGGGTGGGTACACACACGCCGGTGATCTGGGACAGCGTAGGAAGCAGGAGGTGAGTAACAGCCCGGCGTTCGCATGCGGGCACGTCCTGCAATGCAGCACCGCTGGCAGAGGAGGACGGGGCAGAAGAGCACTTGCTGCCAGCGTGTCTGGCAGGAGCACTAGACCCGCTAGTTGCGAGTCTCCCCCTCTTCTTAGGTCACAGAAAATTAAGGACCAGGTAACGGTTCAAGATATTCTCCTCCGGCTCCCAGGACCTTTCTTCAGGACTGGACCCCTTCCAGTCCAAAAGAAAATACCTTCTCCCTCTAACGATTTTAGTAGCTAAATCCTTAACCTCAAAGACATCTGAGGAACCGGACCAGGGAGTAGGGGTGATGTCTTTTTGGGTAAACCGATTGATGATGAAAGGCTTGAGGAGGGAGACGTGGAAAGAGTTCGGAATTCACAAAGAAGAAGGCAGATGAAGTTTGTCTGACACATAACCTTGTAAGGACCCAAAAAGTGAGGACCCAACTTGCAGCTTGGAGCCTCAAAATGATGGTCATTAACAGCGGGCACTCCAGAGGCAGGAAGAGGAGGACGAGAATAACGGCCGTAGACTATGAAGAATGGTGAAGTTTGTGTAGACTCAGAATTCTTGTAGTTATAAGAGAACTGCGCTCAAGGTAAAAGGTCCACCCAATCGTCCTGTTGGGCTGAAACAGAATGACGAAGATAGTCTCCAAGGATTTGATTCACTTTTTCAACCTGGCCGTTGGTCTGGGGGATGGTAGGCAGAAGAAAAGTCCAGTTTGAATTTAAGATGTGAACAGAGAGCCCGCCAGAACTTGGAGATGAACTGAACTCCTTGATCAGAGACGATGTGAGTCGGATGGCCATGTAGGCGAAAGATATGCTGAAGGAAGTGTTTTGCCAGCTGTGGAGCAGAAGGAAGACCAGGCAGAGGCACGAAATGAGCTATCTTGGAGAAACGATCAACAATCACCCAGATGACTGTGTTGTTACAGGAAGGTGGTAGATCGGTGATGAAGTCCATAGCAATGTGAGACCATGGCTTTTCCAGAACAGGCCAAGGCTGTAAAAGACCCGTGGGTTTAAGCCGAGGAGTCTTGTCGTGGGCACAGGTATTACAGGAACGGATAAAAACAGTGCCATCGTGTAAAAGGTTCGGCCACCAGAAATGCTGGGAGATTAGTTTTATGGACTTCTACACTTCAGAATGCCCAGCCAGGAAAAAGGATTATCCCCAGTTCAACATTCTGCGTCTATGTTGAGAAGACACAAAAGACTTCCCCGGAGGGACAGGCTGAAGTTTGAAGGCACTGCTGAAATCAAACGCTTAGGTGGTACAGTAGTCTGTGGAGTGGAGCCCAGTCCTACCACATCAGATGGCCTAGAGAGAGCATCGGCTCTGACATATTTTTCCGTGGGACAAAAATGAATAAAGACATTAAACCTGGAAAAGAGTAGGGACCATCTGGCCTGCCGAGGGCTCAATTGCTGTGCAGACTGGAGATGTAAAAGATTCTTGTGATACATATAGATGCTGACTGGATAAGATGAACCTTCCAATAGATGTTGCCACTCTTCCAAAGCAAGCTTAATTTCGAGAAGTTTCCGATCTCCAATAGAATAGGATCGGGTCTTGACAAGACTGGTGCCGAGGCAAACGCCAATTTTAATCGGGAGAAGGCTTCTTCAGCCTCAGGGGAACAGGATTTGGGATTACAGTTCTTTTTAGTAAGAGCCACAATTTTTGCAACCAAAGAAGAAAAGTGTGGAATGAACTGACAATAATAATTGGCAAACCCTGGGAAGCGTTTTATTGCCTGTAGGCCAGTAGGTCGAGGCAAGTCCAAAACTGCGACAGCTTATTTGGCATATAAATGATTGTCCTGGAGGCATTGTAGGACCTGTCGCACATGTGAATAATGCACCTCTAAATTGGGCGAGATCAGGATGTTATCAAGGTGCACAACAACACATGTGTAGAGTCGATCAAGGAAGATGTAGTTGACAAATTCTTGGAAGACAGCCGGAGCGTTACAGAGGCCAAAAGGCATCACAAGGTACTCAAAGTGCCCATCATGGGTATTAAAGGCCTTCTTTCATTTGTGTCCTTCTCAAATTCTAATGAGGTTGTATGGTCCTTGCAGATCCAGCTCGGAGAAGACCTATGCACCCCGTAGACAATCAAAGAGTTCAAAAATAAAAGTAGAGGGTGTTGATTCTTGATCGGGATTTTATTTAGTCCCCGATAGTCAATACAGGGGCAGAGTGACCCGTCCTTCCTTCCCACAAAGAAGAATCCAGCTCCAGCAGGAGAGGTGGACTTCTGGATGAAGCCCTGTTGTAAGTTTTCTTTGATGTATTGAGCCATAGCTTGCAACTCAGGGACAGACAAGAGGTAAATCATAGGGACAATGCGGTGGAAGACACTCTGCCTGCTTCTCGTAGAACACATCTGAATAATCATGATAAGGAAGAACCAGACCCGGCAGGGAAGGAGATGAAGAGATTGTCTTAGGCTGAGTAGTCGTCAGACAGTGGTTCTGACAGTAAGGTCCCCAGCGATTGACCTCACCAGTTTGCCAGATACGGAGCAAGGCGTTGTAGCCAGGGAAGACCGAGAAGAAGCTCCGAAGTACAATAAGGAAGTACTTAGAACTCGATATTATCCTTGTATAACACACCCACTTGTAAGAGAAGAGGTTGGGTGTGGAATTGCAGTGCACAATTCCGGGATTCTCCTTTGATAGAAGAAATGTACATAGGCTTAACAAGCCGAGTCACTGGGAGACTGTGTTTGTGGACCAGGGAGGCATTGATAACGTTTCCAGCGAAAACAGAGTCCAAAAAGGCTACAGTGGAGAATGATGCCCTTGAAGGAGTATATATTTGGGCCGGCATGGTCCAACAAGGTAGAATTCACAACCTAGGGATGCCTCTCCCACGTGCCCTAGGTGCGAGCATTTCCTGGACAAGTTGGTCATATAGAACAGTCTTTGAGTAAATGCTCCGGGCTGGCACAATAGAGACACAAGTTTTCATTGCGCTGGTGGGACCTCTCCTGCTGGGTTAATCGAGCATGATCCACCTGCATAGCCTCTTCGGCAGAGGGCAAAGAGGGTGGTTGAGGTGGATGCTGGAACACGGGTGCCAAACGGGAAAAACTTTGTGTCCAAGTAGGTTTATACCCTTGAAGAAGCTCCTCCTGCCTCTCGGCAAAACGGAAATGAAATCGAGTGGCCAACTGAACAATATCACTCAGGAAAAAACGGAGGATCCAGTGCAGCAAGAACATCCTTGACTCTACTAGAAAGTCCCTTTTGAAAGGTGGCACACAGGTCCTTGTCATTCAAGGCCTATTCGGAGGTTAGTGTGTGGAATTGAACTGCGTAATCACCAACTGAAGAGTCCCCTTGGCATGGGTTCAGTAGTGCAGTTTCAGCTGAGGAGGCCTGTGCCGGTTACATAGTTACATAGTTAGTATGGTTGAAAAAAGACATACGTCCATCTGACCAACCAGGGAATTGAAGTGAAGGGTGTAAGGGGATAAGGGAAAGGGGTGTAGTTTTATAATTCTGCATAAGCATTAATGTTATTTTGTTCCAGGAATGTATCTAACCCTGTTTTAAATCTGTTAATTGTTCCTGCTGTGACCAGTTCCTGAGGTAGACCGTTCCATAAATTCACAGTCCTCACGGTAAAGAAGGCGTGTCGCCCCTTTAGACTAAACCTTTTCTTCTCCAGACGGAGGGAGTGCCCCCTCGTCCTTTGGGGGGGTTTAACCTGGAACAGTTTTTCTCCATATTTTTTGTATGGGCCATTTATATACTTTTATACGTTTATCATATCCCCCCTTAAACGTCTCTTCTCAAGACTAAACAATTGTAACTCCTTTAATCGCTCTCATAGCTAAGATGTTCCATGCCCCATATTAGTTTAGTCGCACGTCTCTGCACCCTTTCCAACTCTGCAGTATCCCTTTTATGAGCAGGCGACCAAAACTGAACAGCATATTCCAGGTGAGGCCGTACCAATGCTTTATAAAGGGGGAGTATTATGTCCCTGTCCCTTGAGTCCATGCCTCTTTTTATACATGACAATATCCTGCCGGCTTTGGAAGCAGCAGCCTGACATTGCATGCTATTCTGTAGTCTGTGATCTACAAGTACACCCAGATCCTTCTCTACCAGTGACTCTGCCAGTTTAATCCCCCCTAAGACATATGATGCATGCATGTTCTTAGTACCCAGATGCATAACTTTACATTTATCTACATTGAACCTCATTTGCCAAGTGGATGCCCAGACACTTAGTCTATCCAAGTCATCTTGTAACTTATGCACATCCTCTATAGACTGTACAGTGCTACAAAGCTTGGTGTCATCTGCAAAGATAGAAACAGAGCTGTTAATACCATCCTCTATATCATTGATAAATAAATTAAACAACAGCAGGCCCAGTACAGAACCTTGGGGTACACCACTAATAACCGGGGACCAATCAGAGTACGAATCATTGACCACCACTCTCTGGGTACGATCCATGAGCCAGTGTTCAATCCAGTTACAAACTAAAGTTTCCAAGCCCAAAGACCTTAACTTACCTGTCATACGTCTGTGAGGGACAGTATCAAACGCTTTGGCAAAATCCAGAAACACTATATCCACAGCCATTCCTCTGTCAAGGCTTCTACTCCCCTCTTCATAAAAGCAAATTAGATTGGTTTGACAACTTCTATCCTTAGTAAACCCATGCTGGCTATCACTTATAATACTATTATCCCCTATGTATTCCTGTATGTAATCCCTTATAAGTCCTTCAAACAATTTACCCACAATGCACGTTAGACTTACCGGTCTATAATTGCCTGGCGAAGACCTAGAGCCCTTCTTGAAGATTGGTACCACATTAGCCTTGCGCCAGTCCCTTGGCACAATACCAGACACCAGAGAATCTCTAAATATCATGAACAAGGGTACAGATATTACTGAACTTACCTCTCTAAGAACTCTTGGGTGTAGTTCATCCGGCCCTGGAGATTTGCTTACATTTACTTTACTTAACTTACCTTGTACCATCTCTACATTAAGCCAGTTCAGTACATTACATGATGTGTTACCAGCACTGACCTGGCCAATGTCAGCTCCTTTTTCCATAGTGTATACAGAACTAAAGAACCCATTCAGTAGCTCTGCCTTCTCTTGATCGCCCGTGACAACCTCCCCATTATCATTATTAAGGGGTCCTACATGCTCTGTCCTTGGTTTTTTTGTATTTATATATCTAAAAAAATATTTAGGATTAGTTTTGCTTTCTTTGGCCACCTGTCTCTCATTTAGAATTTTTGCTGTTTTTATTACATTTTTACAGATTTTATTAAGCTCCTTGTACTGTTTAAATGTTATAGCTGACCCATCAGATTAGAATTTTTTTGAAGGCAATTTTTTTGTTGTTTATTGCTCTTTTAACATCATTTGTCAGCCATGTAGGATTTAGTTTTAATCGTTTATATTTGTTCCCCTTTGGTATATATTTAGCTGTATAGTTATTTAGAGTTGATTTAAAGATGTCCCATTTACCTTCTGTATCAGTATTTGAGAACACCTCCCCCCAGTCTATGTCCTGTAGTGCAGCTCTCAGCCCAGGGAAATTTGCCTTTTTAAAGTTATATGTTTTTGCCTTCCCCGTCTGTCTTTGTTTTCTACATTTTAAGTCAAAAGTAACTATATTGTGGTCGCTATTACCAAGGTTTTCCCGCACAGTTACATTACCAACCAGCTCTGCGTTGTTGGAAATGATCAGATCCAACAAGGCATCACTTCTTGTTGGGTCCTCCACAAACTGGCTGTCACGATTCGGCTGGCAGGAGGTGGATCCTCTGTGCCAGAGAGGGATTGGCGTGGACCGTGCTAGTGGACCGGTTCTAAGTTACTACTGGTATTCACCAGAGCCCGCCGCAAAGCGGGATGGTCTTGCAGCGGCGGTAGTAACCAGGTCGTATCCACTAGCAACGGCTCAACCTCTCTGACTGCTGAAGATAGGCGCGGTACAAGGGAGTAGACAAGAGCAAGGTCGGACGTAGCAGAAGGTCGGGGCAGGCAGCAAGGATCGTAGTCAGGGGCAACGGCAGGAGGTCTGGAACACAGGCTAGGAACACACTAGGAAACGCTTTCACTGGCACAATGGCAACAAGATCCGGCGAGGGAGTGCAGGGGAAGTGAGGTATACATAGGGAGTGCACAGGTGAACACACTAATTAGACCAACTGCGCCAATCAGTGGCGCAGTGGCCCTTTAAATCGCAGAGACCCGGCGCGCGCGCGCCCTAGGGAGCGGGGCCGCGCGCGCCGGGACAGGACCGACAGAGAGCGAGTCAGGTACGGGAGCCGGGGTGCGCATCGCGAGCGGGCGCCACCCGCATCGCGAATCGCATCCCGGCTGGGGGCGGTATCGCAGCGCACCCGGTCAGTAGATCTGACCGGGGCGCTGCAGTAGTGAGGATGTTGCGAGCGCTCCGGGGAGGAGCGGGGACCCGGAGTGCTCGGCGTAACAGTACCCCCCCCCCCCTTGGGTCTCCCCCTCTTCTTGGAGCCTGAGAACCTGAGGACCAGACTTTTGTCTAGGATGTTGTCCTCAGGTTCCCAGGATCTCTCTTCAGGACCACAGCCCTCCCAATCAACCAAAAAAATTTTTTTCCCTCTGACCGTCTTGGAGGCCAGTATCTCCTTCACGGAGAAGATGTCAGAAGAACCGGAAACAGGAGTGGGAGAAACAAGTTTGGGAGAGAAACGGTTGATGATGAGTGGTTTAAGGAGAGAGACATGAAAGGCATTGGGAATACGAAGAGAAGGAGGAAGAAGAAGTTTGTAAGAGACAGGATTAATTTGGCACAAGATTTTGAAAGGACCCAGATAGCGTGGTCCCAGTTTGTAACTGGGGACACGGAAGCGGACATATTTAGCGGAGAGCCATACCTTGTCTCCGGGAGCAAAAATGGTGGAAGCTCTTCTTTTGTTATCGGCAAACTTTTTCATGCGAGATGAAGCCTGTAAAAGTGAATTTTGGGTCTCTTTCCATATGGTGGAAAGATCACAAGTCACTTCATCCACAGCGGGCAAACCAGAGGGCAAGGGAGTAGGGAGGGGGGGAAGAGGGTGACGGCCGTACACCACGAAAAATGGGGATTTAGCAGAAGATTCAGAGACTCTGAAGTTGTACGAGAATTCGGCCCATGGTAGAAGATCTGCCCAGTCATCCTGGCGGGAGGAAACAAAATGCCGTAAATAGTCACCCAGGACCTGGTTAATTCTTTCTACTTGCCCATTGGATTGAGGATGATAAGCAGAAGAGAAGTTTAATTTAATCTTGAGTTGTTTACAGAGAGCCCTCCAGAATTTTTACACGAATTGGACGCCTCTATCCGAGACAATCTGCGTGGGCAAACCGTGAAGACGAAAAATGTGTACAAAAAATTGTTTTGCCAACTGAGGCGCTGAAGGAAGACCAGGAAGAGGAATAAAATGTGCCATCTTGGAAAATCGATCAACGACCACCCAAACAACAGTGTTGCCACGGGATGGGGGTAAGTCTGTAATAAAGTCCATACCAATCAGAGACCAAGGCTGTTCGGGGACAGGCAGAGGATGAAGGAGACCAGCAGGCTTCTGGCGAGGAGTCTTATCCCGGGCACAGACAGTACAGGCCCGCACAAAATCAACAACATCCGTCTCCAGAGTCGGCCACCAATAGAAACGAGAGATGAGTTGCAAGGACTTTTTGATGCCCGCATGGCCTGCGAGGTGGGAGGAGTGACCCCATTTGAGAATCCCGTGACGTTGGCGTGGAGAAACGAAGGTCTTCCCTGGAGGAGTTTGCCTGATGGAGACTGGAGAAGTGGAGATCAGACAGTCAGGAGGAATGATGTGTTGCGGAGAGACCTCTACTTCCGAGGCATCCGAGGAACGAGAGAGAGCATCGGCCCTAATGTTCTTGTCGGCAGGGCGAAAATGAATTTCAAAGTTAAAACGGGCAAAGAACAACGACCACCTGGCCTGGCGAGGATTCAGCCGTTGGGCAGACTGGAGATAGGAGAGATTCTTGTGATCGGTGTAAATGATAACTGGAAATTTTGATCCCTCCAGCAGATGCCTCCATTCCTCAAGTGCCAATTTAATGGCCAGTAGTTCTCGATCCCCGATGGAGTAGTTCCTCTCCGCCGGAGAGAAGGTCCTAGAAAAAAAACCACAAGTAACAGCATGCCCGGAAGAATTTTTTTGTAGAAGGACCGCTCCAGCTCCCACTGAGGAGGCATCAACCTCCAATAGGAAGGGTTTAGATGGGTCAGGTCTGGAGAGCACGGGAGCAGAAGAAAAGGCAGACTTGAGCCGTTTAAATGCGTTTTCCGCTTGGGGAGACCAGGACTTAGGATTGGCATTCTTCTTGGTTAAAGCCACGATAGGAGCCACAATAGTGGAAACATGTGGAATAAATTGTCTGTAATAATTGGCGAACCCCAAAAAACGTTGGATAGCACGGAGTCCGGAGGGGCGTGGCCAATCTAAGATGGCAGAGAGTTTATCTGGGTCCATTTGTAGTCCCTGGCCAGAGACCAAGTATCCTAGGAAAGGAAGAGATTGACATTCAAACAGACATTTCTCCATTTTGGCATAAAGTTGATTGTCTCGAAGTCTCTGAAGAACCATGCGGACATGCTGGCGATGTTCTTCTAAGTTGGCAGAAAAAATCTGAATATCGTCCAGATACACAACAACACAGGAATATAAGAGATCACGAAAAATTTCATTAACAAAGTCTTGGAAGACGGCAGGGGCGTTGCACAGGCCAAAGGGCATGACTAGATACTCAAAGTGTCCATCTCTGGTGTTAAATGCAGTTTTCCATTCGTCCCCCTCCCTGATGCGGATGAGATTATAAGCACCTCTTAAGTCCAGTTTGGTAAAGATGTGGGCACCTTGAAGGCGATCAAAGAGTTCTGAGATAAGAGGTAGGGGGTAGCGGTTCTTTACTGTGATTTTATTAAGTCCGCGGTAATCAATGCAAGGACGTAGGGAGCCATCTTTTTTGGACACAAAGAAAAATCCAGCTCCGGCAGGAGAGGAGGATTTGCGGATAAACCCCTTTTTAAAATTTTCCTGGATGTATTCAGACATAGCAAGAGTCTCTGGGGCGGACAGAGGATAAATTCTGCCCCGGGGTGGAGTAGTGCCCGGGAGGAGGTCAATAGGACAGTCATAAGGCCTGTGAGGAGGTAAAGTCTCAGCTTGTTTTTTGCAAAATACGTCAGCATAGTCCATATAAGCCTTAGGGAGACCGGTTACAGGGGGACCCACAGGGTCACGGCAGGGAGTACTGGGAACCGGTTTAAGACAGTCCTTGAAACAAGAAGTACCCCAGCTCTTGATCTCTCCTGTGGACCAATCAAGGGTTGGGGAATGGCGTTGAAGCCACGGTAGTCCAAGGAGAATTTCGGAAGTGCAATTGGAGAGGACCAAAAACTCAATTTTTTCGTGATGAGGTCCGATGCACATTAGGAGGGGCTCTGTGCGGTAATGCACGGTACAGTCCAATCTTTCATTGTTAACACAATTGATGTAGAGGGGTCTGGCGAGACTGGTCACCGGGATGTTGAACCTGTTGATGAGAGAGGCCAAAATAAAATTTCCTGCAGATCCGGAATCCAAGAAGGCCATAGTAGAGAAGGAGAAGGTAGAGGCAGATATCCGCACAGGCACAGTAAGGCGTGGAGAAGCAGAGTTGACATCAAGAACTGTCTCACCTTTGTGCGGAGTCAGCGTACGTCTTTCCAGGCGGGGAGGACGGATAGGACAATCCTTCAGGAAGTGTTCGGTACCGGCACAGTACAGGCAAAGATTCTCCATGCGGCGTCGTGTCCTCTCTTGAGGTGTCAAGCGAGACCGGTCAACTTGCATAGCCTCCACGGCGGGAGGCACAGGAACGGATTGCAGAGGACCAGAGGAGAGAGGAGCCGGGGAGAAAAAACGCCTCGTGCGAACAAAGTCCATATCCTGGCGGAGCTCCTGATGCCTTTCGGAAAAACGCATGTCAATGCGAGTGGCTAGATGAATGAGTTCATGCAGGTTAGCAGGAATTTCTCGTGCGGCCAGAACATCTTTAATGTTGCTGGATAGGCCTTTTTTAAAGGTCGCGCAGAGGGCCTCATTATTCCAGGATAATTCGGAAGTACGGAATTGGATGGCGTACTCGCCAATGGAAGAATTACCCTGGACCAGGTTCAGTAGGGCAGTCTCAGCAGAAGAGGCTCGGGCAGGTTCCTCAAAGACACTTCGAATTTCCGAGAAGAAGGAGTGTACAGAGGCAGTGACGGGGTCATTGCGGTCCCAGAGCGGTGTGGCCCATGACAGAGCTTTCCCAGACAGAAGGCTGACTACGAAAGCCACCTTAGACCTTTCATTAGGAAACTGGTCCGACATCATCTCCAAGTGCAGGGAACATTGCGAAAGAAAGCCACGGCAAAACTTAGAGTCCCCATCAAATTTATCCGGCAAGGATAGTCGTAGGCCGGAAGCGGCCACTCGCTGCGGAGGAGGTGCAGGAGCTGGCGGAGGAGATGATTGCTGAAGCTGTGGTAGTAGCTGCTGTAGCATCACGGTCAGTTGAGACAGCTGGTGGCCTTGTTGCGCTATCTGTTGCGACTGCTGGGCGACCACCGTGGTGAGGTCGGCGACAACTGGCAGTGGAACTTCAGCGGGATCCGTCGCCGGATCTACTGTCACGATTCGGCTGGCAGGAGGTGGATCCTCTGTGCCAGAGAGGGATTGGCGTGGACCGTGCTAGTGGACCGGTTCTAAGTTACTACTGGTATTCACCAGAGCCCGCCGCAAAGCGGGATGGTCTTGCAGCGGCGGTAGTAACCAGGTCGTATCCACTAGCAACGGCTCAACCTCTCTGACTGCTGAAGATAGGCGCGGTACAAGGGAGTAGACAAGAGCAAGGTCGGACGTAGCAGAAGGTCGGGGCAGGCAGCAAGGATCGTAGTCAGGGGCAACGGCAGGAGGTCTGGAACACAGGCTAAGAACACACTAGGAAACGCTTTCACTGGCACAATGGCAACAAGATCCGGCGAGGGAGTGCAGGGGAAGTGAGGTATACATAGGGAGTGCACAGGTGAACACACTAATTAGACCAACTGCGCCAATCAGTGGCGCAGTGGCCCTTTAAATCGCGCGCGCCCTAGGGAGCGGGGCCGCGCGCGCCGGGACAGGACCGAAGGAGAGCGAGTCAGGTACGGGAGCCGGGGTGCGCATCGTGAGCGGGCGCCACCCGCATCGCGAATCGCATCCCGGCTGGGGGCGGTATCGCAGCGCACCCGGTCAGTAGATCTGACCGGGGCGCTGCAGTAGCGAGGATGTTGCGAGCGCTCCGGGGAGGAGCGGGGACCCGGAGCGCTCGGCGTAACACTGGCCCATAAAATTATCCTGCAATAAATTTAGGAATTTTCTCCCCTTTGTAGTTTTAGCCAGCCCCCGGCCCCAATCTATATCTGGATAGTTAAAATCTCCCATTATGAACACTATACCTGCCCGGGCGGCCCTCTCTATTTGTTTATGCAGCCGACCTTCTATCTCTTCAGTGATATTAGGGGGTCTGTAGATTACACCAAATACAATTTTTTCAATATTTCCCTCCTTTTGTAATTCTACCCACAGTGATTCCACATCCTCAGAATCATCACACACTATGGCATCGTTCACACTGGCTTTCATACCACTTCTTACATACAGACAGACTCCACCACCTTTTCTGTTCATTCTATCCTTGTGAAACAATGTAAACCCCTGCAGATTAACAGCCCAGTCATGCGAGGAGTCCAGCCATGTCTCAGTGACCCCAACTATATCAATATGTTCCTCCTGTATCAAGGCCTCAAGCTCCCCATTTGCTAGGCTTCTGGCATTTGTGAACATACACTTTACATTTCCATTAAGTTTTACACATATAGTCTCACTAATGGGATTTTCAGAGTTATTGGTGTTAACGTTATTATTAGAGTTATAAGGGCTAATTGTACTATTTAAGTTATTGGGGCTAATGGGATTTTTTGAGTTATTGGGTCTAACGTCATTATTTAAGTTATTGGGGCTAATGGTATTTTTTGCGTTATTGGGTCTAACGTTGTTATTTAAGTTATTGGGGCTAATGGTATTTTTTTAGTTAATGGGGCTTATTGTAGTTATTGAGTTATTGGGGCTAATGGAATTTTTTGAATTATTGGGATTACAATTTTTCGGGCTACATTTATTTTTACGGCTGGATTGTAACCCATGGATCTCCTTATCCACTGCTCTTAACCTCCCCCCACAGGACTCCTCTCCACCCACCATTATGTCCTGACCCCTCTCTAACCTATCCATCCCACTGTCTGCTTTCTTTGCTTTATTATCCTCCCCCCACTCACCTAGTTTAAATACTCTGCCACCCCTTCCAGGATTCTCTCCCCCAGCACAGCGGACCCCCTTCCATTCAGGTGCAAATTATCCGTAGAATAGAGTTTGTACCCCAATGAAAAGTCAGCCCAGTGCTCTAAAAACCCAAACCCTTCCCCCTCACACCACGACTTAAGCCATGCATTAAACTCCCTAAGCTCCCGCTGTCTTTCCTGCGATGCGCATGGCACAGGAAGTATTCCAGAGAACACAACCTTAGAGGTCCTTCCCTTCAGCTTGGCACCTAGTTCCTTGTAATTATTCTTCAAGGACCTCCACCTACCATGTATTCTGTCGTTGGTTCCCACATGGACCACAACAGCTGGGTCATCCCCAGCCCCCCCTAGTAATTTGTCCACCCTTTCCACCACATGCCGAACCCTGGCACCAGGGAGACAGCAAACCATTCGGTTGAGGTGGACCTTGGCGACAAATTATTCTATCCGTCTTCCTGATTATAGAATCCCCTACCACAACTAACTGTCTTGGCCTACCTGCGTTACCATCCCCCCACACTACTAGTTGAGCTGTTCCCCCGGCTGTTAGGGAGACCAGTATCCATTAGGGTTGCCATCTCTGATACTGAGGCCCTCGCATCATTGCCCAACTTGGCAACTTGGTTCTTCAAAGACACAGCCGAATTCCAGAAGAAAGGCCTGCAGATTGGAGGACACCGGATCATTTCTGTCCCAGAGAGGAGTAGTCCAGGCCAGGACTTTTCTAGAAAGAAGACTGACCACTAAGGCCACTTTAGCACGCTCTAGAGATGAACAAATCGAATCTGACAAAGTTGAATTAATTCCAGATTTCACTAAAATTTGATTCGGACTGAATCCGAACTTCGACTCAATTCTAAATAACGGATTTCTTAATTAGCGACACCCCTGCGATTGTCCTGTATAATGTATAGATGCCAGTGGCTTTTTCCTGTGCTCGCATCTCTGCAATAGCTTGGACGATCGCAGCAGGTGTCACGAGTGACACTTGCTTTGATCTGTCCTCAACTGCAGGTACTACTGCTCCCAATATGGAGCACACTCTGTTCCATGCTGGGAGCTGTAGAACCTGCATTAATAGACAGATTGCAGCAAGTGTCCCTTCTGACATCCAAGGCGATCATCCTGTATAATGTATAGATGTGGGTGACTGCCCGCTCTTCTCTGGTCCCACTGTAGTATGATTTCCCACAGAGCTGTGAGTGGCTGGAACCATCTGGCCAATCACAGCTCTCTGCAGGAAATATGAATAGGTGTATATATACGGCAGTGCAGGGGACCAAAGAAGAGCGGCCGGCCACATCTATACATTATACGGGAGGATCGCAATGGGTGTCATAAGTGACATGGGTGATCTGTCAATTAGTACAGGTACTACTACTCCCATCATGGAACAGTGTGTCCCATGCTGGGAGTAAAAAAAGTGTTTCATAAACACCGAAAATAAATTTAAAAAGTAGAGAAATGGCAGGTGGCAGTTTCTCAACGACTACTCTGTGTATGTCTTTGTAAATGAGATGGGATATGGAGTGAGTTAATGTAAATGATGGTTGTGGATGTGGGTAAATAGGTTAATTTGGATATTAATAAATAAATTATGGTAGCTAAAATGTATGAGTGTTCAGTTATATGTATAAATAAACTGAGTGGATATATATATATCTATATATATATATATATATTATATATATATATATATATATATATATATATATATATATATATATATTTTGTAGGGGCTGAATGTGTGTGTGTGTTCTATAATAATCAGGGGTAAATGGTAAGTGCATGAAAGGAACGTATATCTAAAGTGTTAATGGTGATATATAAAAATAGTACGTAAGCAAATGTCCAAGGTACAATAGTGATTTATTATTTATTACACAAAATAATAGCAGGGGGATGCAGGATCCTTGCAATCCCCTCCGTTTAAGGTATGAATGAATACATTACATATAAAATAATTTACATATAAAAGGTGGCGCAATAAACAATGCAATGTATTAAAATGAAGTTCTGTCACTGAGTATCAGTTGACGTAGCTTTCCACGGCGGGTCTTTAAGGTGTTAAATTAGTCAAGGAATAAACAATATTTAAAGCAGCTCTAACACCACATTTTCAGGTATCTTTCCCTTAAAAGTCTGTGTTTCATTCAGAGTCTTAGAAACTGACTAGAAATCTCTCCCAAAGCAGAGAATCTCCTCTGCAGACAGCTATTTGGGGTTATTTCCCCTACTCCGAGTTGGAGTGTAACTGACTTTTAAGGGAAAGCTACCTAAAAAGATGGTGTGAGAAATGCTTATCAAACCCTTTCTTTCCAGAATAAGTCTGCATACGTCTTTATTTCCTTAAGGTGAAACATTACACCTTTATTCCCTCAAATCAGAGAAGAGTCAATAAATATATCCGTACTCTTTATTATGTAGAATCATCTTTTTGTGATTTCTGTTGGGTGAATGGGTACATTCTCGTTATGTAGCTTTCATTGTTACATAGTTTATTCAGAATAAGGCAAACAAAAAAACCATGAGGCTGATACCAATTGCCTCATTACAAGGTAAAAATTCCTTCCCGAATCCAATATGGCAATTAGTATAAATTCCTGGATCAATGTTCATCCTCATAAATCTAGTATCTTTATATATGGAGCTCTAGCAGCGTCGCACTGCATGCATTTCCAGCTATAACCATTAACCCCCAAATTACACAATGAGGAAGCATGAAAAGCTCAGCTACCTTCCTTGGGTCTAGCCTGCTGAAACGGTCCCGGATCGCATGGGACTCATTAGAGTGTTCTAGCAGTTGCTTCAAGTAGATGTCTTAAAGAGTACCTGTCAGATCCCACAACATAAAAAAATATGTTACTGATTAGCTAATAATGACAATGTACAACTAATATTTATGCCTCTATAACCTTTACTTATTATAAAAATGATAGACTTCAGGTAGGTAGAAAGCAGGAATGGCACTCACCGCGCGCTTAAATTTTCTTCCTTTATTCCAATAAAGTGCAGGTTATAAAAATTGCATGGTTCACCTAGAAAGGTGCAGACGCCAGCTTGTGTGTTCACAGGTTACAATTGTTTCGCTCAACTGAGCTTCAACAGATCCTCCCCATCCTGTGCTCACGTATCCATTTAAACGCCTCACCTGGATGACGCAAGCACTAGGGCGGGGATTACAAACACTTAGTTAAAAGCAAGTGAAAAATACAAAACACATAGTTTAACCCCTTAAGGACACATGACGTACTGGAACGTCATGTGTCCGCTCCCGATCTATAACGCGGGGCCACGGCGGGTCATAGAGGTTTGGCCCGGCCTCTAACAACGGCCGGGACCCGTGGCTAATAGCGAGTGGCATTGATCACGGTGCCGTGCGCTATTAACCCTTTAGAAGCGGCGTTCAATGTTGAACGCTGTGTCTAAAGTGAAAGTGAAACCATGCCGGTTAGCTCAGTGGGCTGTTCGGGATAGCCGCGCCAAAATTGCGGCATCCCGAACAGCTTACAGGACAGCAGGAGGGTCCTTACCTGCCTCCTCGCTGTCCGATCGCCGAATGACTGCTCAGTGCCTGAGATCCAGGCATGAGCAGTCAAGCGGCAGAATCATCAATCAGTGGTTTCTTATGAGAAACCAGTGATCAATGTAAAAGATCAGTGTGTGCAGTGTTTAAGGTCCCATAAAAAAAACTGTGTAAATAAAAATAAAAATAAACATATAGGGTATCGCCGCGTGCGGAAATGTCCGAATTATAAAAATATATGGTTAATTAAACCGCATGGTCAATGGTGTACGCGCAAAAAAATCAATAAGTCGTATCAATGCAAAAATGGTATCGTTAAAAACTTCAGATCACGGCACAAAAAATGAGCCCTCATACCGCCCCATACACGGAAAAATAAAAAAGTTATAGGGGTCAGAAGATGACAATTTTAAACGTATTAATTTTCCTGCATGAAGTTATTATTTTTTCCAGAAGTACGACAAAATCAAACCTATATAAGTAGGGTATCATTTTAATAGTATGAACCTACAGAATAAAGATAAGGTGTCATTTTTACCGAAATCACATTACAAAGTAGAATTGGTGGCACAAAAAATAAGCAATCATATGGATTTTTAGGTGCAAAATTGAAAGAGTTATGATTTTTTAAAGGCAAGGAGCAAAAAACGAAAATGCAAAAACGGAAAACCCCCCGGTCCTTAAGGGGTTAAAACCAAAGAAAAACAGGCAAAGTTTAGAGAAATACCCCTAAATTGATCCAGTCATTTAGACCAGCACATTCTTGGGCACCGGGACGCGCTTCTATTTGTCTTAGAATTTTTTCATTATCTGCTCCTGCTTGTCAATATTAACCGCTTAATTCCCAAGAATTTGAGAGTACTTGTGACGCCGTTGTGCACAGTATTAACATGTTCTATGAGTCTGGGTGAGCCTTTCTTTGACTTCACTGACCAGACGTGCTCGCGAAACCGAGTATTAAGAGCACGAGTGGTGCTCCCTATATAGAATTTACCGCAGGTGCAAATTAACGCATACACTGTGAACGGTGTCCTACAACAAATAAATTCAGTTATGTTTTTTTTCTGACCTCCTATTTGTATGAATTTACTTGGAGCAAAATAGGGGCACCACTTACAGCGACCGCATTTAAAGTTCCCTACTAGAGTACCTTTTTCTAGACAGTTTTTATTAGCATCTTTTTCCACAAACTTACTCTGCACTAATTCGTCTTTTAAATTCTTTGTTCTTTTAAATGTTATCAGGGGCTTATTTAGTCGCACATCCCCAAAGGCAGGGCCTCTTGAAATTAAATGCCAATTTTGACAGATGGCGTTTTTTATTATATCTGCGGCCGGACTGAATTTAAAAGAAAACGCAAACCTATTGTTTTTTTTGTAATTTTTGTTGGGGAATTTTTGATGTTTGTTTTTTCTGTATTAATGTTTTTCTGTCAATTTTCCTAGCTTTTGTTAGTGCTTTCAAGAGAATATCTTGCGGATAACCTCTTGCTAATAGGCGCTGTGTGAGGAAATGAGCCTGATCTTCAAAACTGTCTTCCTCACTATTAATTCTCCTCAACCTCAGATACTGTCCATACGGGATTGCATTCCTGGTATGTGCAGGGTGGAAACTTGAAAAATGTAAATAAGAATTTGAGGCTGTACTTTTTCTATAGCTCTTTGTTATTAGTTCACCATTTTCCACTATAACCTGCACATCCCGGAATTCCAATTCCGATTTGCTACATTTGCTTGTAAAGCACATGTTCATCTCATTCACATTTAGCATAGCCACAAATTGATTGAACTCTTCTACAGACCCACTCCAGAGCATGAACACATCGTCGACGAAACGGAAAAAAACACTGGATAAATTTAAGGTAAGGGTTATTTAGGCAGAAAATATACTTTTCCTCAAAAAGGGCAAGGAAATGGTTAGCCAGCGCACATGCAACCGGGGTACCCATCGTGGTACCCCGGTTTTGACTGTACCACTTGTTCCCGAATTTAAACACATTGTTTTGAAGAATAAAGGATAGGGCTTTGCTTATGAAATTTATATACTTTTTACTTTTTTAAGCTCTCACCAAGATTTCCTCTATGCCCTCAACGGTCAGTTCCTGGGGAATCCTAGTGTAAAGACTCTCCACGTCTATAGATGTTAAAAGGAGGTCTTCCTGCCAGGAGACGCCGTCAAGTGCACAGAGGAAGTCATCGGTGTCCCTTATTAGAGAAGGGACATTCCTAAGAAGGGGTCTGAGGAGCCAATCAGTATACTTTGATAAAGACTCAGTTAGTGACCTCACCCCGGAGACAATAGGTCTCCCGGGTGGGGCCTCCAGCGTCTTATGAATTTTTGGTAGAAAGTACCAATTTTCTTCTTTTGGTACTTCTGGATACAAGCGTTCTGCGAGTTTCTCTGAGAGAACTCCAAGCTCTGTTTGTCTCCTCAGAAAAGACTGTAGTTTTGACTGTAAATTGCTCATGGGGTTTTTTGACAATTTTGTATAAGTTTCAACATTATTTATTTGCCGCAAGGCTTCATTCACATAGTAGTCTCTTGTTAGTAACACCGTGTTTCCCCCTTTGTCAGCTTTTTTTACAATTATTTTTTTGTGAGATTTTAACCATCTGAGGGCATTTTGCTCTTCAGATGTAAGATTGGGGGAAACGCGGGGATACACCAAAGCTTTAACATCAGACAATACCTTATGTTGAAAAATATCAATGTTCCCTCCTGGTGTAATAGGCAGGGAGAACTTAGATCTTCTACCTCCTTTAAATTCCTCTATTTCTACTACTTACTCTTCTATATTAGACATTTCAGGTACACTTAGTAAATCAAATAGGGAAAGCAAACCCTCTCTCTCTGTGTTATCCATATCTTTCATAATGCTGAAACTCAATGGTCCTACTACCGCTGGTACCTCGCCTTCTTTTCTGCCCCTATCTAGAACGGCCTTATTTTCTTTATCTGAAAATAACTTTCTCAAATGTAATTTTTGGATACTGGGAAAGAAATCAATCTCAAATTCCTCTAGATTGAACTGTTCAGTAATACAGAAGGTCAAACCCTTTTTCAGTAATGATTCTACACCGGGTTGCAATGCTAAACCAGAAAGATTTATTACGGCAGGTGCGTCATTTAAGATGCAGTCCTCCTTAGAGTTCAAGGGAGTTGCGGTTTCACAGTCCATATTAGACAATAAACGCAGATTCGCTGCTTCTGGGGGAATTTTTATTTTTCCAGCATGCTCAGACCAAAAGGAAGAAACAGAGTTCAAACGCAAATGCTATAGAGCAATTCCCCCAGAAGCAGCGAATCTGAGTTTATTTTCTAATATGGACAGTGAATCCGCAACCCCCTTGCCAGTGGAAGAGGACTTTGAGAAAAAACTAAATAAAAAACTTATTGCTGTACAAAAAATAATAAACCACTAGGTCGGTTGATGCATTCCAATTTGACTGTGGACGAATAACAGGCTTTGGAGACATTGGGTTCGGACCAGTCCACCATCATTAAGCCATCCGATAAAGGTGGCAATGTGGTGGTGATGGACCGGTCTGACTATGTCTCCATGGTATCAGACCTACTCCTTGATACGCAAAAATATGAGAAGTTGACTAGGGATCCCACCAAGAATTATCTAGAGGAGTTGAAAATACTCCTAACCGATGCTAGAGAGAAAAATCGAATATCTGGAGACGAATTTAAGTTTATGTTTAACCCACATCCCACCACGGCGACATTTTACGCCCTTCCCAAAACCCATAAACCCACTAACCCTATACGAGGACGGCCAATCGTTTCCGGGAATAATTGCCTAACTGAGGGAGCGAGTATATATGTGGATAAGGTATTGGCCAAGTTTGTTACAGCTTTACCACCGTACCTGCAGGATATGAAAGACACGCTCCTTAAATTACAGGACATTACGGTCACAGAGAAAACTTCCTTGGCATCCCTGGACGTTGAGTCCTTGTATAGCAATATACAACACTCACTGGGTGTCACTGCAGTCACTTACTATTTGAACACTAGAAGCACATTCTTTTCAGAGCACAATCACTTCGTTACAGAGCTTCTCACTTTTATTCTCACTCATAATTATTTTCTTTTCAATGGCACCTTCTTTCATCAAACACAGGGAACCGCTATGGGGTCATCTTGTGCACCAAATTACGCGAATCTTTTTTTGGGGTGGTGGGAGGACACAATTGTTTTTGATGATTCTCTGAATGCTTTCACTTCACATATTTTATTTTGGGGTAGGTATATCGATGATGTCCTAATACTTTGGGACGGAGATAAGGCACTTTTTGATCAATTTGTTTCCCAGTCGAATAGCAATAACATCGGAATGATGTTCACTTCTGAATATGGTGGGAAAAGTATCAACTTTTTAGATTTTAATATTTACATAGATGAGGGAGGTGCCATTCCAACGCAGATATTTCGTAAGCCCACGGCCACTAATGCACTTTTACATTGGCAAAGTTGGCATCCTAGCAGCCTGAAGAGCGGTATTCCCATCGGACAGTACCTGCGGGCTCGCAGGAACTGTTCCGACGATGGTGAATTTCAAACCGAGTGTAAGGATTTATACAGGAGATTTAGGCAATGTAATTACCCGCGCAAACACCTTAAGAAGGCTTACCACCGTGCCATGCAGAATGATAGAAGATCGATACTATCAAATCCAAGACAGGATGGTGAGACCAAACTTATACGGTGCATTGGTACGTTTGATGGATATGCTCATCGGATGATGGGTATATTAAAGCGCTATTGGCACCCCCTTACTATGGACAATGATTTGGCAGGAGTGATAGGAGAGAGACCGAACATTACTTACCGTCGTGGACGGAATTTGAGAGAATTCTTAGTCCACAGTCATCTGGACGAAGGAATGAGTGATGGGACCTGGCTACCACACAGACCTGTGGGAACATTCCCATGTGGACAGTGTAGTTTTTGTCCGTCTATAATAAAGGATAGTTCTTTTACCAATCCCATAGATTCACGTGTTTATAGCATTCGCCAATTCATCAATTGCAATAGCAAGAACATTATTTATGCAGCCATTTGTGACTGTCCTAAGGTCTATGTAGGAAAGACAACCCAGCCGCTCAAAAGGAGGATTTCTCAGCACCTAAGCAATATACGGACGGGAAAAGATACACCAGTGTCCCGTCACATGCACCTTGTACATAATGGTAGGTTACAGGCCATACGATTCATTGGCCTGTGCCAACTTAAATTAGGTCCCAGGAAAGGGAACATTGATGTGTTGCTTCTCAATGAAGAAGCACGATGGATCCACAGGATCAAGTGTATGGCCCCTAGAGGCCTTAACAAAGGTTTTTCGTTCGCCGCTTTTCTCTAACATGATTTTTGTGTTTCTATAGCTTATTATTTAAAGGGGTATTCCAGGCAAAACCTTTTTATATATATATCAACTGGCTCAGGAAAGTTAAACAGATCAGTAAATTACTTCTATTAAAAAATCTTAATCCTTCCAATAGTTTTTAGCTTCTGAAGTTTTCTGTCTAACTGCTTAATGATGATGTCATGTCCCGGGAGCTGTGCATGATGGTAGAATATCCCCACAGGAACTGCACAGCTCCCGGGACGTGAGTCATCAGAGAGCAGTTAGACAGAAAACAACAACTCAACTTCAGAAGCTAATAACTATTGGAAGGATTAAGATTTTTTAAGAGAAGTAATTTACAAATCTATGTATATACCAGTCCTCAAGAACACTAGGAATGTGTAGAATAAAGAGGAAAGAAAATAGTGGATCTAATAAGGATTTATTAATATATGTATATAAGTAAGTAAATGCAAATAAACCACCAATCACTCTGCAGGGCCCTTGCAGGAATGAATTGGTAATAATCAATATATAAGTAAAAATGCAAATGAAAATGCAGATAAAAATGCAGATAAAAATAATATAGCAGAAATGCACCAATGTCCACTACGGTGGTTAGCAACGTGTCTCTTTTGGTTAGTAGTCACTCTTGGTCACAGTTAAGTCCAAGGATATCCAATTAAAAGAGTCACAGTTCAGTAATCAACTCCTATGATACTGTATCCAAATATAGCAATAGTGGCGATAATAGCAACAGTTGTAGCAATTATGGCAGTAGTTTGTAGAGTATCGGTGCACAGCACCACTCACCCTTCTTCTCGGCTGTTAGCGATCCCGGCAAGCAATGATGTTCACAGGTAGCGATTTCGGCAGACCGCGATGTCCTGTAGGTGATAAAAGCTGTTTTTATTGCCGGTCTGGATCGTAGCCTAGGTGTTGTGGTTCTCCGGTAGGCTGTAAGTATCCTGGGCTGGCACGGGGAGGCGTCCGGCCTAGGGAGAATGTGTCCAGGAACTCTGCCGTCCGGGGCTGTGAATGGAGATCTGTGAGCAGCTGCGTGTCTGAATGATGCGCTAGCTGCGTGCGTGTTGCAGTGGTCCCAGTTCTGTGAGCATCCAGCAGTTGATAGCCAAAATGTGTGGATATAGTCTCTATAGAAGTGGTATAAGGTGCTTTTGCAAGCAGACGCGTTTCAAGGCCTGCGGGCCTTTTCTTCAGTGACAGTAAGGTTACTGTCACTGAAGAAACCTTACACTTTATTATTTTAGAAGTGACCATTTAGTTAGCTATTTGCTAATTAAGTTTCAATAGCACACAATACTTACCGGTAATCACATTTATAAACATGATATAGTTATTATCACAATTTTGGTGCACGGAGGAGGCTTGACACACATGTAGTGATAACCTAGAAATAATTCTAAGTCTGCACGCAAGCGTGAGTACATGGGACTCATGTAAAAGCATGAGAGGCATCCATCAACTCTAAGTCCGCGCGTATGCGCGAGACTTGACCCATATTTCCACGAGACTACGCGGTCTAGCAAGAAGTCGGTATGTGCGGATGCACAGCCGCATGACGGTATGAGAGAAAGGATTTTTCTCTAAGAGATATGACATGGGATGACGGGGAGTATCGCGACATTAGGACAAGGTCGCATACAGATGATTCATAGGAAATGAGGTAAGACGCTGATCAGAGATCAGTAGATAGGATTGGTTATAGCGATACCCGTATTTCATTGGCCCACAGATACTTTGGCGATGGGACGATGGGCCACAATGATTGGTTGATAGCCCCATGATGAAATGGTTACTATAGTGATGGCTGGATGCCGGAGTCTGATTGGGAAAGAATGGTCGCAATGTAGTGATGCTTGAGTGAACACACTATAAATAGATCCAGAGATCACATGGTAGCTGGTTTGCCTTAGCTCCTCCTGAAGACGGTGTGGTGACACCGAAACATGTAGGGGAAGGCATACTGTTCAGTTTTTAACAGCGACTTGTTCCATTTGCCATTAAATAACTACCCAGGTGGAAGTGCCTGTAGGTCCCACCATTAAGCGCCTTTGGGCGAGGGTGTGTAAGCCTGCAGGCCACACCCAGCACGCACATATAAAAAATGTTCATATTAAGGTGTAAGAGCATTTAGGCCGCACCAGTGTATTACGTCTCACTCCTGAGGTGTCATTGAGATAGGTGAATAAGTGTAAGAGCCTGTAGGCCGCACTATTACGGCTGATAAATTACTCCACACGGCGGTGTGGGTCAGCCATAACTATCTCAGTGTCTATTAGGTAGTGTGTGTTGTTGGTCAGAGACCCAGGCACTTCTTGGAGTATTATATAGGAGTGGATGTGATCTGGCCAACCTAGAACACCTAGGCAACCTAGAACAAGCGCATATTTTAAATTGCACTTCACCATTTTATAATTGATTAATAAAAGCTACGTTTTATAGGCGGTCCTTTACTAGGGACCTTTAGTGCCCTGAGCTTCGGCTACAGGGTTTTTGTGGAAATTCAAATTTTTGGTCCCAGACTGACCTGGGTATAACAGTTTTTGTGTTATCCAGATGCAAAACACACAGTAATTTTAATTACTAATTAGTTAGAAATGTATTAGAAATTAATTTGGAATAAAATTGTTCTCTTTAGTCATGACCAGTTTTACAGATGCTGTGCCCCTTTTTGAACCCTGCATTAGTGTCAAACTAGTGTACTAAGTGTGACTTAATGTGTTCTTTAAGACTGTTTCTGGTGAAAATTGTGCCAAATTGTAGCACATTTGCAATAATAAATGTGGGCCATTGATTCTTTCGGACTTTGGTGGAGAAATGCTGCAGCATTTCTGCTTTGAATTAGTGCTACACAGTCTTGAATCTGCGTCATGTTAACATATCATTAACTACAGTATATACAAGGTAAGACAAATGGTAGATGGTTTTGTAATGGTGGAAGTGGTTTAGCGGAGATCGGAAGCGGATCCCTGCTGAAATCCTTCAGCAGGGATCAAGAGCAAACGCTGAGGGGGGCCATGTAGGCCCCCCATGTCGGCGATCGCCGCAAATCACAAGGGAAATCGCCCTTGCGATCTGCGGCGATACCGGGCTGATCGGGTCTCTGGGACCCGACCGCCCGGTAATTTCGCATGATCCCGGCTGTCACAGACAGCCAGGACCATGCTAAAGTATAGGAGCGAGGTGGCAAGCCTGCCACCTCCTCCGATCCCCTGCGATCTGTCGGTTAGTTAACCGACCAATCGCAGGAGGGGGGGGGGCGGTTACTTCCTCCCGTCCTGCCCGGCCCCTGGAAGTCCGGAGAGGACGGGAGGAAGACCGGAGGACGTGGCGGGGGACGGGGGAGTTCTGGGGACCGGCCCCGGTACTTACCTCGTCCCTGAAGACCCGTATCCCGGCGAGGAAGATGGCGGCGGCGGCGACAGGTGAGTAGATCTTCAGCCGCGGTCGGGCCCTTTACAGCAATGCACTTCGCCGTAAAGCGACATGCATTGCTGTAATATGACCCTGTAAACTACAACTCCCAGCATGCCCAGACAGCCCTTGGCATCTGGGCATGCTGGGAGTTGCAGTTTTGCAACATCTGGAGGTCCACAGTTTGGAGACCACTGTGCCCTTCCAGATGTTGCAAAACTACACATCCTCAGCATGCCCTTACTGTCCAGGCATGCTGGGAGTTGTAGTTCTGTAACATCTGGCCCTTCAGATGTTGCAGAACTACAACTCCCAGCATGCCTGGACAGTTTTGGCATACTGGGAGTTGTAGTTTTGCAACATCTGGAAGGGCACAGATTGGGAACCACTGTATTAGTGGTCTGCAAACTGTAGTCCTCCATATGTTGTAAACTACAACTCCAAGCATGCTGGGAGTTGTAGTTCGGCAACATCTGGCTCTAAAGATGTTGCCGAACTACGACTCCCAGCATGCCTGAGAATGTTTGGGAGTTGTGGTTTTGCAACAACAGGAGGCACACTGGTTGGGAAACATTGTCTATTTCCCAACTCAGTGTTTCCCAACCCGTGTGCCTCCAGCTGTTGCAAAACTATAACTACCAGCATGCACTGATAGACTGTGCATGCTGGGAGTTGTAGTTTTGCAACAGCTGGAGGTCCCCCCCTTGTGAATGTACAGGGTACATTCACATGGGCAGGGGGCTTACAGTGAGTATCAGGCTGCAAGTTTGCGATGCAGCAAATTTTGCGCGGCAGCTCAAACTCGCAGCGGGAAAATCGCTGTAACCCCCCCTGCCCGTGTGACTGTACCCTAAAAACACTACACTACACTAACACAAAATAAAATAAAAAGTAAAAACACTACATATACACATACTCCTACACAGCCCCCCCTCCCCTCCCCAATAAAAATGAAAAACGTCTGGTACGCCACTGTTTTCAAAATGGAGCCTCCAGCTGTTGCAAAACAACAACTCCCAGTATTGCCGGACAGCCGTTGACTGTCCAAGCATGCTGGGAGTTTTGCAACAGCTGGAGGCACCCTGTTTGGGAATCACTGGCGTAGAATACCCCTATATCCACCCCTATGCAAATCCCTAATTCAGGCCTCAAATGCACATGGCGCTCTCACTTTGGAGCCCTGACGTATTTCAAGGCAACAGTTTAGGGTCACACATGGGGTATCGCCGTACTCGGGAGAAATTGCCTTACAAATTTTGGGGGTCTTTTTCTCCTTTCACCCCTTATGAAAAGGTGAAATTGGGGTCTACACCAGCATGTTAGTGTAAAAAAATAAATTTTTTACACTAACATGCTGGTGTTGCCCTATACTTTTCATTTTGACAAGAGGTAAAAGGGAAAAAAGCCCCCCAAAATTTGTAATGCAACTTCTCCCGACTACGGAGATACCCCATATGTGGGCGCAAAGTGCTCTGGGGGCGCACAACAAGGCTCAGAAGGGAGAGTGCACCATGTACATTTGAGGTGATTTGCACAGGGGTGGCTGATTGTTACTGCGGTTTTGACAAACGAAAAAAAAACACATGTGACCCCATTTTGGAAACTACACCCCTCACGGAATGTAATGAGGGGTGCAGTGCGAATTTACACCCCACTGGTGTCTGACAGATCTTTGGAACAGTGGGCTGCGCAAATTAAAAATTTTGTACAGCCCACTGTTCCAAAGATCTGACAGACACCAGTAGGGGGGTAAATGCTCACTGTACCCCTTGTTAGGTTCCTCAAGGGGTCTAGTTTCCAAAATGGTATGCCATGTGTTTTTTTTTTTCTGTTCTGGAACCATTGGGGCTTCCTAAATGCGACAAGCCCCCCGAGCAAAATTTGCTCTCAAAAAGCCAAATATGACTCCTTCTCTTCTGAGCATTGTAGTTCGCCCGTAGTGCGCTTCAGGTCAACTTATGGGGTACCTCCATACTCGAAAGAGATGGGGTTACAAATTTTGGGTGTATTTTCTGCTATTAACCCTTGCAAAAATGTGAAATTTGGGGGGGGGGAAACACACATTTTAGTGATTTTTTTTTTTTTTTTTACGTATGCAAAAGTCGTGAAACCCCTGTGGGGTATTAAGGCTCACTTTATTCCTTGTTACGTTCGTCAAGGGGTTAATTTCCAAAATGGTATGGCATGTGGGTATTTTTTGCTGTCCTGGCACCATAGGGGCTTCCTAAATGCGACATGCCCCCGAGCAAAATTTGCTCTCAAAAAGCCAAATATGACTCCTTCTCTTCTGAGCATTGTAGTTCGCCCATAGTGCACTTCATGTCAACTTATGGGGTACCTCCATACTCAGAAGAGATGGGGTTACAAATTTTGGGGGGTATTTTCTGCTATTAACCCTTGCAAAAATGTGAAATTTGGGGGGAAACACACATTTTATTGAAATTTTTTTAAATTTTTTTTACATATGCAAAAGTCGTGAAACACCTGTGGGGTATTAAGGCTCACTTTATTCCTTGTTATGTTCCTCAAGGGGTCTAGTTTCCAAAATGATATGCCATTTGTTTTTTTTCCTGTTCTGGCACTATAGGGGCTTCCTAAATGCAACATGCCCCCCCAAAACCATTTCAGAAAAACGTACGCTCCAAAATCCCCTTGTCGCTCCTTCCCTTCTGAGCCCTCTACTGTGCCCGCCGAACACTTTACATAAACATATGAGGTATGTGCTTACTCGAGAGAAATTGGGTTTCAAATACAAATATACATTTTCTCCTTTTACCCCTTGTAAAAATTCAAAAATTGGGTCTACAAGAACATGCGAGTGTAAAAAATGGAAATTGTGAATTTTCTCCTTCACTTTGCTGCTATTCCTGTGAAACACCTAAAGGGTTAAAATGCTGAATGAATGTCATTTTGAATATTTTGGGGGGTGCAGTTTTTATAATGGGGTCATTTGTGGGGTATTTCTAAGATGAAGACCCTTCAAATCCACTTCAAACCTGAACTGGTCCCTGAAAAATTGTGATTTTGGAAATTTTGTGAAAAATTGGAAAATTGCTGCTGAACTTTGAAGCCCTCTGATGTCTTCCAAAAGTAAAAACTCGTCAATTTTATGATGCAAATATAAAGTAGACATATTGTATATGTGAATAAAATAAAATAATATTTGGAATATCCATTTTCATTACAAGCAGAGAGCTTCAAAGTTAGAAAAATGCAAAATTTTCAAATTTTTCATCAAATTTTGGGATTTTTCACCAAGAAAGGATGCAAGTTACAAAAAATTTTACCACTAAGTTAAAGTAGAATATGTCACGAAAAAACAATCTCAGAATCAGAATGATAACTAAAAGCATTCCAGAGTTATTAATGTTTAAAGTGACAGTGGTCAGATGTGCAAAAAATGGCCGGGTCCTAAGGTGTAAAATGGCTGGGTCCTAAAGGGGTTAAGGACCGGGGTTTTTTCCGTTTTTGCATTTCCGTTTTTTGCTCCTTGCCTTTAAAAAATCATAACTCTTTCAATTTTCCACCTAAAAATCCATATGATTGCTTTTTTTTTTGCGCCACTAATTCTACTTTGTAATGACATCAGTTATTTTGCCCAAAAATCTACGATGAAACGGAAAAAAAATCATTGTGTGACAAAATTGAAAAAAAAAACGTCGTTTTGTAAATTTTGGGGGCTTCCGTTTCTACGTAGTACATTTTTCGGTAAAAAATTACACCTTATCTTTATTCTGTAGGTCCATACGATTAAAATGATACCCTACTTATATAGGTTTGATTTTGTCGTACTTCTGGAAAAAATCATAACTACATGCAGGAAAATTAATACGTTTAAAATTGTCATCTTCTGACCCCTATAACTTTTTTATTTTTCCGTGTATAGGGCGGTATGAGGGCTCATTTTTTGCGCCGTGATCTGAAGTTTTTAACGGTACCATTTTTGTATTTATAGGACTTATCATTTTTAAATGATATAAAAAGTGACCAAAAAATTCACTATTTTGGACTTTGGAATTTTTTTGCGCGTACGCCATTGACCGAGCGGTTTAATTAACAATATATTTTTATAATTCGGACATTTCTGCACGCGGTGATACCATATATGTTTATTTTTATTTTTATTTACACTGTGTTTTTCTTTTATGGGTAAAGGGGGGTGATTCAAACTTTTAATAGGGGAGGGGTTAAATGATATTCATTAACTTTTTTTTTCACTTTTTGTTTGCAGTGTTATAGGTCCCATAGGGACCTATAACACTGCACACAATGATCTTTATCATTGATCACTGTTTTCTCATAGGAAATCAGTGATCGATGATTCTGCCGCTTGCCTGCTCATGCCTGGATCTCAGGCACTGAGCATTCATTCGGCGATCGGACAGCGAGGAGGCAGATAGGGGCCCTCCTGCTGTTCTGTAAGCTGTTCGGGATGCCGCGATTTCGCCACGGCTATCCCGAACAGCCCACTGAGTTAAATGGCACTTTTCACTTTCAGCCGCGATCAGCAATGCACGCTATTAGCGGCGGGTCCCGGCTTCACTATGACGCCAGGCCCGCTGTGATATGATGCAGGGTTACTGTGTAACCCCACGTTATATCACGGGAGCAGGACCAAGGACGTAGCGGTACGTCCTTGGTCCTTAAGGGGTTAAAAAAGAAAAAAATTTCCCTTGAAAAATAAAAAAAATTGTACTGGTGTACTGGGAGTAACTACAAGGGACATAACATAGTTTGTAAGGCTGAAAAAAGACAAGAGTCCATCGAGTTCAACCTAAAACCCTACTGTGTTGATTAGAGATGGGCAAATTTTTCTATTCCGGCTACAGAGAGCCTCAATAGGGATGCAGAACACTTTGCCTTGCCGTAACACGCATAGGGAGTGTACTGGGCTGGTGAAATAATACTGTTATTTAGTATGGCATGCAGATTACAGGGGTCGCTATTAGAATCACTGCCGCAGAGTGGCACAATGACAGAGTCTGAATGCACCATGGCTGCTTGCAGTCTTTGAATGGGGAATGCTTCCTGTGAGGATCTCAATTGGCAGACTATCAAACGACTTCTAAACTCTCCCTGCCTGCCTGCCTGCCTGCAGTGATGCGGACTTGAGGTCAATGGATATCCCCTGTGCTGATCTGTTTTGTCAGTAATACTGATTAGTGTCCACATTGATCCACATTAAACTTCATTTGTCATGTCTGTGCCCAAGCCTCCAGTTTCCCCAGATCCATTTGTAATATTATCCTCCTCTGTGGTGATCAACTTACCCAGTTTGGTGCCATCTGCAAGTACAGAAATTCTACTCTGTAATCACTCTGCAAGGTCATTAATAAAGATATTGAAAAGAAGTGGATACAGTACTGACCCTTGGTGCCCCACAAGTAACAGAGTAAGTTCCATTGATACTTATCCTCCTCTAGTCCTAGCATCCTCCTTTTATGTACTAGCCTTTTGTGTGGCACAGTATCAAATGCCTTAGGCTTCTTTCACACTGCTGTTGTGACATAGCAGTGTGACGTCCACCGGGGAGACTAGTGGTAGGAAAAATACATCATGCAACATTTTTTCCTCCCGCTACTCCAGTCAGAAAACAACGGCGCCTAACAGACCCCACAATAATAAATGGGATCTGTTGGGACCCGTTGTTTCCCATTGTTCCCCTTTAAAAATAACGTCTGTTATGGCACAAAAAAAAAGTGCCGACGGGACACAACGGCAGTGTGAAAGGGGCCTTAGAAAAGTCCAGATACACAACATCCACAACTTCACCCTGGTCCAATATATAACTGACCTCCTCATAGAAGCTGATCAGATTAGTCTGACAGGACCGATCCCGTATAAACCCATGTTGGTGCTGTATAAAAAGGCTATTTTCATTAAGACATTCCAGAATACCATCTCTGAAAGCCCTTCAAAATCTTACACACAACAGATGTTAAACTTACATGCCTCTAGTTCCCAGGATCCATTTTTGACCCTTTTTTTTTTTTTATATATTTGTACCACATTTGCACACCGTAAAACACTTAAAAACTAGCATGCTAAACTTCATTGACTGAGGGAAGTCTACCAACTAACAGCAAAAAAGCATGCTCTATGACCCTTAAATAATTAAAACAAATACTGTACTAAAACAGCCAAATGTCAGGTTTGTATATGATTTTATAAGTTATGTTATTATTTGTTCATAAATAAGATTTTTCTTTTAATGATGAGCAGTATTTTTTTTTTAGGACAATACTTTTTTTTCTTTTCTTTCAAAATTTTGCATGTCTTATCTTAGAATTTGTGTGATGTAATTTATCCAAATAAAATTGTAATGACAGGAGTTTTTTTTATAGAATATGAAGCTAAAAAAACAAACAAAAAGAATAATTGTCCTGCAAAGCCTATTGTATAAAGATAGAACACTCATGCCACCTAGTGGGTTCTCCTCATATATTCCAGACTGTTACTGTTTTTTCTACTTACTTTATACTCCAGTAGACAATAAAACACAAAATTTCCACTCTGACGAAAGGTCCGACATGCAGAGTCCATTCCTTTTTTTTTTTATCAATTATTTATTTAAAGTTTTACATTTTCTGTTAACAATTCAACATAGACAAACAAAAATTACAATGCAGAGTCCATTCCTGTCATATCTAAATACACATATCATTATAAATTCATCAGAGATAAAGAGGACAAAAATCTCTAACATCTAAACACCAGTAAACTTGTCACAGACAAAATAAGATGTGCATCTGCTTGTCTTTTCATTTCTATAGGCTATGTTTAAAAAGATTTTAAAAAAAGGGCAGTTTTTACAGGCTTGTGTATGAATTGAGGCTGTTTTTGGTCACTTTTTAAAAACTTTTTCTGGCAATTTTTTGGCTGTATTTTCAGATGATTTGGGGGCTATAGCAAAAGCTATAGGGGAGATTTATCAAACCTGTGCAAAGGAAAAGTTGCCCAGTTGCCCATAGCAACTAGTCAGATCGGTACTTTCATTTGGCAGAGGCCTTGTTAAAAATGAAAGAAGGGGGCTGATTGGTTGCTATGGGCAACTCAGCAACCTTTCCTCTGGACAAGTTTTGATAAATTTCCCCCACAGTTCCCAAAAATGTCTTCTAAAATATATGTGCCAAATATAGATTTTGACACATAAATAACACATTCCTTGCACTAAATAAAATTGAACTGGGAACAAAATCCTGGTCACTATGAGGTTAAAGAATATGTAGGACAACCCTAGGATTAGAGCTTTTGATTTTTCACTGCTTAAAAACATAATTTTTTACAAGCGAAAATGTCTGAAAGTTTTCTTTTTCAGCCAGTTGGAACATATTTTAGGCAGATTTTTTGTCCTATGCAAACTATGCGCAAAGAAGCAAAATATGATCGCACTTTGGCAGATAAACTGCCTAAAAAAAAGGCCTGACACTTAATTTTATGGCCAACAAAATGAGGGCTGGAAAATTAAAATATGTTTGAAAATGAGGCACTGGGGTCAATAAAAAACTGTAGATTTTTAGAGCTGTAAGGCTGGGTTCACATATGTCTGGCATCTGGCATACAGTATATGAGCTCAGCCTAGATTTCAACGCAACTGATGACAACGTGTATGGCATCTGGAGTCCATTATTTCTGCAAGCTGCGTTCCCCTGTTCAGTGCCGTCTGGCGTGTCCAACCATCTGGTGTCAAAATTGAAATGCTGGATGACTGTGGACTGTCCCATTCAAATGAATAGGATCAGTCCTAGCATCAGTTTCACTCCGGTGCATGCCGGAGGGAAACTATGCCAGACGCCGGACCTATGTGAACCCAGCCTTAGTCTGTAAGCTGCAAGTAAGTTTTTGAGCCAAAAAAGCCAAACATGTGCACACAAAGCCTCAATATTTTCTGCATAGACGTGTAGGGCTTTCTGGATGAAAATGAAAGCTGATAAGTTTGGGACCTGCCAAAAGGTCCCAGTTCCCTAGATCATGGGGACCCTAGCAGTCAGCTAGTTGTTCCCTATCCTGTGGAAAACCAAAAGAAGTATCCTTAACGTTTTCATGTTATTTGCAAAAACATTTAACATGTTACAGAGACATGTCAAAAGTTTTTATCAGTCAGGATCTGGTTGTTCAGACCCTCATCTATCTCTAGAAAGAGCAAGGAGAAATGCAGAGCTAAGTGATTCTTTCCCTGCCTTGTTGCCCTTTCTGTCTTGCTGCCAGAAATGTACTCAATTGTAAGTCTATGGAGCACATCTCCATTTGGACAGGGATCTGTCATTTCAGGTAATTTTTCAGGATAAGCTGTTGTATGTACACTAAAGTTGATGGGTAAATCCTGGAATAGAAAAATAGAGCTAATTTCTTCAAAAACAGCACCCACATGTCATCAGGTTAAGTATGGCACTACAACTTGGCTCCATTCACTTTATTGGAACTGAGCTTCAAAACCACTTACAACCTCAGAACAGTTGTGGTGCTCTATTTGAAGAAGCATGTACTGTATATGGCATTTTGTACCATCTTTAATTTTCAGTTGTTAATGAGCTAGTAGTTACTCAGGTGGGGCACCCAGAGCTGGCCCTAGTGTACTAAGAGTGGAGTGTAGGTTTCTTTGTGGGTTTTAATTCCCTACAATTTATTTTCCACGGTATTTACTAAGGTTTCCTTACATTTTACCCTTTTCCCGACATTTAGCTTTTTTTTTTACACATGCTCTGATCTGTTGGGTTTTCCTCAGCTCAAATCCACCACATTTTATGTGGAAACCTTAGTAAATATGTTGGTTTTTTGTGAAAATGTCGGGAACACGCCCCTTTTTAGAGACAACGCCCCTTTCCACAGAGACCACACCCCTCTTCCCAGGTTTTCTTTGCAAAATGGAGAGTTAGTGGTTTTTTTTTTAATTCTGGCGCAAATTCTGGCGCAAAATCTAGCAGAATTCTGGCGCAATGCGACAGAATCTGGCGCACAACCCGACAAAATATGTCGGGTTTGCAATAGTAAATGAGGGCCATTGTGTTGCTTGGGTCCAGGAGTGAAATGATGCCCCTCCCCCCAAGAATAAAAAATTAAAAAAGTACTATGCCATTGCATATGAGGAGGACAAGATAAAAAATAAACACAATTTTGGGGTTTTGTATATCTTTTTTTACTTATTTTTATTATATGTTATTCTTTATATGGAAAATAGGAACTTTTAATATGGAAGTTTTTATTTTTTATTTTTTTAACAATAGTAAACTTTTTTTTTATACACTTTAATTGTCCCTTAGGGGACTTTTAAGAGAAAATATTAGATTCCTCATACAGATCAATGCAGTTCCATAGAACTTAATTGATCTGTGTGCTCTGCAATCATTTGGTAGAGCCTGGTGCAGCCAGGCTCTATCAAATGAAAAGCCATGGACCAAAAGGAAGGTGAGGTAAGCCTCCCAGCTACCACTACAGGCAATCCATCCCACTGGACCACCAGGGAAGGTTTAAATGTCCCTTTAGACGACTTTGTCAGCTTTGGCAGCGATGATCTAAAAGCTTAATAGCCGCCTGCAGTGATCGCTGCATGCTGGCTATTAGCGGTGGCCCTTAGCTAGAGAAATCAGTTGGGGGGGCACTAGGTATGGAACGGGCTTGAGTCAGGAGCCCGCTCCATACACCTTGAGTGCCGCCATGATGAGCTAGATCCGTCATGGGTCACAAAGGGGTCAAAAAGCTTCTCCGGGCGGTAATTTGCCGCCTATTTGAAGGTTCCACCTGGCTCCAATGGACCCAGTGGTATCGGCCCTGGGGACACTTGAGGAGGATAGGAATAGTATTTCACAGCCAGCTGGGGGTAAGAGTACACCTATGCAATCTATGGTATCATGGTAGATTTGAGGATCTGGCCTGAATATCCTTCAGTGTTCTCTGCACTTTTTTAATTGGTGGTCTGCACAGAAAGGGTAATCCTTGAGCCTAGTGTTTGGTTGGCAGATGGGTGTGTTCCTAGAGTTAAGGTAGGGGGGCACAGGGGACATTTATAATGCCTGTGAGCACAGAAGGGGAATTTTTATCAGTTGCAAGCACAAGAAACATTATGATTGTATTGGGCATGGGGGACATTATTACAGTGGGTGCCACAGGGTACATTATTATTGTATGGGGGCACAGAGGGGCCATTATTACACTAGGGGTACTGGAGCCATTATTATTGTGTGGGGGCATAGGCAGGCCATAATTATTAAATGGGGTAGCAGTCATAGGATGGGCACTACTGCAGTAGGAGGGGACATTATTATTGTATGGTACACTGGGGACATTATTATATTAGGGGGACACTGGGGACATTGTATGGGGGCACAGGGGGGTCATTATTACAGAAGAAGGACACAGAGGATATTGTGTATACAAGCACAGAGGGGGCATTTTTATAGTAGAGGGCACGGGGAGTATTAGTACAGTAGGGGTCACATGGATATTATTGTATGGGACACAGGGGGCCAATATTACGGTAGGGGGAACAGAGGTCATTATTGCTGTAGGGGGGCCTCAAAGGACATTTTTACTGTATGAGGAGCACTCGAGACATATTTATTGTGTTTGGGCTTAGGGGGAAACAGAAGCCTTTATTACAGGGGGCAGGGGATATTGTTATTGTATAGAGGCACAGGGGACAACTATTACAGTAGGGGGGCACAGGAGAAACTTTTTTGTATGGTAGAACGGGGGGGGGGAGCATTATTTTATGGAGGCACAGGGGAGCCATTATTATAGTGGGGTGGCACAGGGAACATTATTGAATGTGGCAAAGGGGGGCCAAAGGAAACATTCTCACGTGATTGTCACTAGAGGCTGTGTTGGGCTGTCTATTTTATCTTTCAGATACCAGTATGCAGAGGACTACATCAGATAACTACTACCAGCATTTTTTTTATTTAACCCCTTGAGGACAATGGACGTAAATTTACATCCATTATCTGCTCCCGTTCTATGATGCGCACTGAAACTGAGGTGTCCCGATCAGCTGAGAGGACAGCAGCAGGGCCCTTACCTGCCTCCTCGCTGTCCGGACAGTATATATAATCCCTTAGGGGGACAAAAAAATTGTGAAAAAAAAATGTGAAAAAAATTTATAAAAGTAAATTAACTCCTTTCCTTAAAAAAAGTTAGCATCATCCCCCGTTTCCCAATAAAAAAAAATATATGTAATAAAAAATAAACATAAAGGTGGTATCGCCACATGCATACATGTCCGAACTATAAAAATATTAAGTTAATTAAACCACACGGTCAATGGCGTATACGTAAAAAAAAAATACCAAATTCCAAAATTTGGTCACTTTGTATACCCTAAAAAATTGTATAAAAAGCGATCAAAAAGTCACATTAAAACAGAAATGATACCCATAAAAACTACATATAGAAAAATGAGTCCTCACACATTCCCATTTACAAAAAAATAAAAAGTTATAGGGATAAGTGGACATTTTAAACCGGCTAATTTTCGTACAAAAAGTCATAATTTTTTTAAGAAGTAAAACAAAATAAAACCTATAAATGTTGAGTACCATTTTTAACGTATGGACCGACAAAACAAAAAATAAGGTGTAATTTTTACTTAAAAGTTCACTATGTACAATCGTAAGCCGCCAAAAGTAACAAAATGTGTTTTTTCATTTATTTTGCCCCACAAATATTGAAAAATGAAAAAACCCTGCTTCCTTAAGGGGTTAACAAAATGGCTAACAAGGTGGAGTGTTTTATTGTAATATCAGGGATGGCCTGAGGTGAGGCATTAAATAAAAAATCCTGGTCTCTGTGTATTTTTTAATTACTTTAGAGGCTTAGTAGCAGAAGATACAGTATCTGATGGACGGCATTCGTAACTAATCCCGTAAAAGGGCTCTCACTTGCTTCCCATAATTACCCTGATATCTACTGCCACCACGTGTATCAGTAAGAGCAAAGAACAACACTCCAGGACTGGGCAATATTTAGGCTGATAAGGGCCAAAATAAGTGGCTCTTACATCTTGGCAATGACCACACACATTTGTCCTTAAATAAATAATACATTTTAAAGATTGGGAGTCCCTTTATTTTTCATAAGCAGCCAAATACAAAACAAGCAGTAAAATAACCAGCATACCAGTATCTGAAAGACACCACAAAAGACACCACAAAAAAACTTGTCAGTACATTTTGGGGACAGAAGAGCACCCACAAAATGGTTATAGGCTGTTTTAACACATTATGTTTTTAGTCGGGTCTCAACCCAACTGAGATTCTTTAGAAGAAAGCAATACAGTGTTATAGAGGGAGGAGTATAGACAGAGGATTAGAACTTGGATTCTTCTTTCAATTAGGAGGCCACAACATGACAAAGAGCGAGATTTTAAATGCTTTTTGTGCAAACACAGCTCTTCTTTTACAAAGGGGGCCAGCGAGCATTAAGTAGAAATGTGTGTACCTTTCTCTTTTTTTCATACTGTTTAAAGTCTCCTGGAGGGCTGCTATGACCACCTCTACTGCACTTGTGGGAAATAAAAAGAGATGTTTCTCCTGGGTAACAACCATGCTGCTTCATCTAGGATTAGTCTCTCGTAGTTCATTGTCCATCAATTAGACAGCTTTTGCAAAACCCTATGTATGTAACACGCCTGTCTGTGTTACTGTATGTTTTTTTGTCCTTTGTGTTAGGTTTTCCTATACTTTACTCTGTGAGGTTGCTCAAGCCTAACTTCCTGGCATAGAGGCTCTATGCTCTTCTGTTTGTGAGGTACCAATATTCTTTTTTCAGATTGCTTGGTTGGGTGGAACTCAACTCAACTCATTATTAAAGCAAATGCTCATTCTGCAGGACTTGGACTTTTGGTGGACTTGGGATTGTTTTGTTTGAGGAGGGGGTGGGTGTAATTGCCAGGGAGGTGGGGTGGGTTAGGATTGGGAAAGAGTTTTTTTTTTTCCTATAAAAATGTTAAACTCTAATAAAAAGATCTGATTAAAAAAAAAAATAATTAAAAAAAAAGCCCTGCCTTTTGTATTGTAGCTTATACTGTCATCTTATACTGACCTCTCCTGCTAGTTTACATACAGCAATTTATGGATGTCTGCCATGTTACTGGTATAGTGGAGTTGCTGTTCTACAAATCTGTTTCTCCAAATCTGATAGGTTATATTATATTTCTCAACCCTTGTATTAATGATTCATACATAGATCATAGTTTATAATTAGAGCCTCGCGAACTCGGATTCAATACAAGTTTGAGTGACCACAGGTTGCAGAACTTTGAAAAATGACCAGGTTTGGCTAGTGCAAACCTGGCAATGTGCACTATAATAGCACAAAGGATAAGGAACACATGACATTTTGGTGCCTACAGGGAAGGTAAAAGTACTGGGATAGTGAGATTACTTCAGGGTATACCCAGCATAACTTGCAGCTATCACATGTCCCCAGGTTATGTACTGATTTTCTGGCATTCATGTGTCATTCAGCTCCTAGGCCAATAGGACACAACATTGTGGTAGGTTTTAGACACTAAAAAAGCCATATACAGCTAACAGCCACAATTTTATAGTGCACAGCATTAATCTGTGGGCTGATCTAAGACAGACACACATAGGCGTGCGCAGCCTATTGCATTAGGGTGTGCACCCTAAAGCACAAACTCACTCCGCACATGCGTGTGTGTTTATGTATATATATATATATATATATATATATATATATATACACACATACATACATACATACATATACACACACACACACTCTTGCTTGCATAGTGTAGGAGGATTGTATCCAGGGCTGGTTTTAGGCTTAGCATGGCCATAGGCAAAATCAGAAGTGGGGTCCCAAAAGTCGTAATAGTGCACTAATCAGATTAGCACATTTTTGGTCACTTCAAATACCATAAAAAAATATCTAAAAAGCAAAAAAAAAAAAAATGGTACCGATAAAAACTACAAATCACAGCGCTAAAAATGACCCTCACATCCCCATATACAGAAAAATAAAAGTGCTATAGGGATCAGAATAGTACAATTTTATATTTTTGTATAGTTCCCCCACATTATAGGTTGGCAGTATAAATCTCCCACATTAGGATGGAAATATATTTCCCCCACATTAGGTTGGCAGTATAGTTCCCCCACATTAGGTTAGTAGTACAGTTCCTCCACATTAGGTGCAGTACAGTTCCCCCACATTAGGTGCAGTACAGTTCCCCCACAGGTGCAATATAGTTCTCCACATTAGGTGCAGTACAGTTCCCCCACATTAGGTGCAATATAGTTCCCCCACATTAGGTGCAGTATAGTTCCCCCACATTAGGTGCAGTACAGTTCCCCCACATTAGGTGTAGTACAGTTCCCCCACATTAGGTGCAATATAGTTCCCCCACATTAGGGGCAATATAGTTATAATTGTAGGGACAAGTCTAGAATTTACCATGAGGCTTACGGGACTAATTCTACCCCTGATCTTATATATGCCAAGGGGTTCAATGGGCGAAGCCAAAGGGTTGTCAAAATTAGGTTTTGCCTAGAGTGTCAGAAATCCATGCACCAGCCCTGACTAGACCTCCCACTTGTGTGTATGTTTGCTGGTGTTTATAGGGAGGCATTTGATTCGGATTTGAAAAAAAATTGTAAGTTGAATGGTAAAACTCATGTTTTTCTTTACTTGGCAAACAAAATAACGCTTTTATTATAAGATGGTGGCACAGAGGGGGGAATATTCCAAATAGAATTTTTTTTTGCACCAGATTGGTTGAAAAAGTGATGCGGCATCCAGTAATCTTGGAGCAGCAGGCACATTGTAGTTTTGGGTCCTCAGCTGACCACAAACTAGGACCACCAGCATGTTGCACCATAATCTAAATTGTACTCCTATATAGTGCAAGATGTGTGGAGTTGTAGTTTTGGTCATCATAGATTGTATCAGGGCATGCTGGGAATTGTAGTTGGTAACTGCACCTCCCAGCATTGCATTCCTTCAAGGAATGCAATGCTGGGATTTGCAGTTACCAACTACAATTCCCAGCATGCCCTGATACAATATATGGTGACCAAAACTACAACTCCCATTATGTTGCACTATACTATAATATAGGTTATATGGTGCTACATGCTGGGGGGAGCTGTAGTTTTGGGTCAGCTGCAGAGATATAGGCTGGAATATGGATCAAGGAAATTTCTTGATCCAGATTCCAGCCTATATCTCCGCAGCTGAACCAAAACTACAGCTCCCCCCAGCATGTAGCACCATATAATCTATACTATAGTGCAACATAATGGGAGTTGTAGTTTTGGGTCAGCTGCAAAACCATAAGCTGTATCAGGGCATGCTGGGCATTACAGATAGTAACTGCAACTCCCAGCATGCCCTGATACAATCTTAATCTTCTCTGCAGCTTTCCCAAAATTAATGCATTGCTTCCCCAGGACTCAGGAGTATAGTGCAACATAATGGGAGTTGTAGTTTTGGGTCAGCTGCAAAAGCATAGACTGTATCAGAGCTGATACAGCCTATGGTTTTGCCGCTGACCCAAAACTAATTTTGGGACAGCTGCAGAGCAGACCGAGATTGTATCAGGGTATGCTGGGAGTTGCAGTTAATACTAACTGTAATGTCCAGCATACCCTGATACTATCAGGGCATGCTGGGCGTTACAGTAGTAACTGCAACTCCCAGCATGCAACTCCCAGTATGCCCTGACCACACCACACATGCCCAGGCTCACAGCTCAGGACTACATCCCCATCATGTATGATTGTGACTGTCTATTATATGTAGCCTACATATAATAGACAATCACACATGATGGGGATGTAGTCCTGAGCTGTGAGCCTACATATAATAGACCAGTGATGGCGAACCTTTTTGAGCCCGAGTGCCCAAACCGTAACGCACGCCAACTTTTTTTCCTTCAAAGTGCCAGCACAGCAATTAAATCAGAATACTGATGTGTGTCGGGTGATGTATGTTTGAGGGGTGCTGTGTATCTGCCTGTGGGGTGCTGTGTGTCTGAGGGGTGATGTGTGTGAGAGGTGTTGTGTGTTTGAGGGGTGCTGTGTATCTGCCTGGGGGGTGCTGTGTGTTTGTCTGTGGGGTGCTGTGTGTCTGAGGGGTGATGTGTGTGAGAGGTGTTGTGTGTTTGAGGGGTGCTGTGTATCTGCCTGAGGGGTGCTGTGTGTTTGTCTGTGGGGTGCTGTGTGTCTGAGGTGCTGAGTGTGGGGGTGATGTGTGTGTGTGTGTGTATTTGGGGGGTGCTGTGTGTCTGAGGTGCTGTGTTTGAGGGGTGGTGATGTGTGTGAGGTGCTGTGTGTGAGAGGTGATGTGTGTTTGAGGGGTGCTGTGTGTGGGTGTTTGAGGGATGCTGTGTGTCTAAAGGTGCTGTGTGTGGGGGATGCTGTGTGTGTGTGTGAGGTGCTGTGCGTGAGGTGCTGTGTGTGGGGGTGCTGTGTGTGTGTGAGGTGCTGTGTGTGTGTGAGGTGCTGTGTGTGTGGGGGTGCTGTTGGGGTGGGGGTGCTGTGTGTGTGTGAGGTGCTGTGTGTGTGTGTGTGTGTGTGTGTGTGTGTGAGGTGCTGTGTGTGTGTGTGTGAGGTGCTGTGTGTGTGTGTGTGTGTGTGTGTGTGAGGTGCTGTGTGTGTGTAAGGTGCGGTGTGTGGGTGTGTGTAAGGTGCTGTGTGTGTGTGTGAGGTGCTGTGTGTGTGTGTGAGGTGCTGTGTGTGTGTGTGTGTGAGGTGCTGTGTGTGTGTGTGTGTGTGAGGTGCTGTGTATGTGTGTGTGTGTGAGGTGCTGTGTGTGTGTGTGTGTGTGTGTGAGGTGCTGTGTGTGTGTGTGAGGTGCTGTGTGTGTGTGTGTGAGGTGCTGTGTGTGTGTGTGTGAGGTGCTGTGTGTGTGTGTGTGAGGTGCTGTGTATGTGTGTGTGTGTGAGGTGCTGTGTGTGTGTGTGTGTGAGGTGCTGTGTGTGTGTGTGAGGTGCTGTGTGTGTGTGTGAGGTGCTGTGTGTGTGTGAGGTGCTGTGTGTGTGAGGTGCTGTGTGTGTGTGAGGTGCTGTGTGTGTGTGTGTGTGAGGTGCTGTGTGTTTGAGGGGTGATGTGTATCTGCCTGAGGGGTGCTGTGTGTCTGAGGTGCTGAGTGTGGGGGTGATGTGTGTGTGTGTGTGTGTGTGTGTGTGTGTGTGTTTGGGGGGTGCTGTGTGTCTGAGGTGCTGTGTTTGAGGGGTGGTGCTGTGTGTGAGGTGCTGTGTGTGAGAGGTGATGTGTGTTTGAGGGGTGCTGTGTGTGAGTGTTTGAGGGGTGCTGTGTGTCTAAATGTGCTGTGTGTGGGGGTTCTGTGTGTGTGTGTGAGGTGCTGTGCGTGAGGTGCTGTGTGTGTGTGAGGTGCTGTGTGTGTGGGGGTGCTGTGTGTGTGGGGGTGCTGTGTGTGGGGGGTGCTGTGGGGGTGGGGGTGCTGTGTGTGTGTGAGGTGCTGTGTGTGTGTGAGGTGCTGTGTGTGTGTGTGAGGTGCTGTGTGTGTGTGTGTGTGTGTGTGTGTGTGTGTGAGGTGCTGTGTGTGTATGTGTGTGTGTGTGTGTGTGTGTGTGAGGTGCTGTGCATGAGGTGCTGTGTGTGTGTGAGGTGCTGTGTGTGTGGGGGTGCTGTGTGTGTGGGGGTGCTGTGTGTGGGGGGTGCTGTGGGGGTGGGGGTGCTGTGTGTGTGTGAGGTGCTGTGTGTGTGTGTGAGGTGCTGTGTGTGTGTGTGTGTGTGAGAGGTGCTGTGTGTGTGTGTGTGTGTGAGGTGCTGTGTGTGTGTGAGGTGCTGTGTGTGTGTGTGTGTGTGTGAGGTGCTGTGTGTGTGAGGTGCTGTGTGTGTGTGAGGTGCTGTGTGTGTGAGGTGCTGTGTGTGTGTGTGTGTGTGTGTGTGTGTGTGAGGTGCTGTGTGTGTGTGTGTGTGAGGTGCTGTGTGTGTGTGAGGTGCTGTGTGTGTGTGTGAGGTGCTGTGTGTGAGGTGCTGTGTGTGTGTGTGAGGTGCTGTGCGTGAGGTGCTGTGTGTGTGTGAGGTGCTGTGTGTGTGGGGGTGCTGTGTGTGTGGGGGTGCTGTGTGTGGGGGGTGCTGTGGGGGTGGGGGTGCTGTGTGTGTGTGAGGTGCTGTGTGTGTGTGTGAGGTGCTGTGTGTGTGTGTGTGTGAGGTGCTGTGTGTGTGTGAGGTGCTGTGTGTGTGTGTGTGTGTGTGTGTGAGGTGCTGTGTGTGTGTGTGTGAGGTGCTGTGTGTGTGTGAGGTGCTGTGTGTGTGAGGTGCTGTGTGTGTGTGTGAGGTGCTGTGTGTGTGAGGTGCTGTGTGTGAGGTGCTGTGTGTGTGTGTGAGGTGCTATGTGTGTGTGTGTGTGAGGTGCTGTGTGTGTGTGTGTGTGTGTGTGTGTGAGGTGCTGTGTGTGGGGGTGCTGTGTGTGTGAGGTGCTGTGTGTGTGTGGGGGTGCTGTGTGTGTGTGGGGGTGCTGTGTGTGTGGGGGGGTGCTGTGTGTGTTTGAGGGGTGCTATGGGTGCTGTGTGGGGGATTGGGCACATAATACATATATAATATAAAATACATACATAATACATTAAAAAATTAAAAAAAAATGTATTTCAGCTCCCGGGTCGGTGCTGTAGTAGTTTTTAGTATATTTGCTGGTAGAAGTGCACGGACTGCAGAGAGTGGGCCGTGTCCCGTGTATCAGAACAAAGGAAAAAAGAAAGTTGCCTCTTTCAAGGTGCTTGTAGTATTAAAACATCAAACCTTTAATCTGTATACATTAAAAATAGAAAAAGGTGGACATCAATCATAAAAGAGAAGCGAAACTCCAACACGTATTATATGTATGTATGGCGTGTATTATATGTATGTATGGTCCATACATACATATAATACACACCATACATACATATTACACACACACCATACATACATATTACACACACCATACATACATATTACACACACCATACATACATATAATACAAACCATACATACATATTACACACATCATACATACTACACACATCATACATACATACATACATACATAATACACACACACCATACATACATATTACACACACACCATACATACATAATACACACCATACATACATATAATACAAACCATACATACATATTACACACATCATACATACTACACACATCATACATACATACATAATACACACACACCATACATACATATTACACACACACCATACATACATAATACACACCGTACATACATATTACACACACCATACATACATATTACACACATCATACATACTACACACATCATACATACATACATAATACACACACACCATACATACATATTACACACACACCATACATACATAATACACACCGTACATACATATTACACACACCATACATACATATTACACACACCATACATACATATAATACAAACCATACATACATATTACACACATCATACATACTACACACATCATACATACGTACATAATACACACACACCATACATACATATTACACACACACCATACATACATAATACACACCATACATACATATAATACAAACCATACATACATATTACACACGTCATACATACTACACACATCATACATACGTACATATTACACACACCATACATACATATTACACACACCATACATACATAATACACACCATACATACATATCACACACATCATACATACATACATAATACACACCATACATACATATAATACACACCATACATACATATTACACACACCATACATACATATTACACACACACCATACATACATATTACACACACCATACATACATAATACACACCATACATACATATTACACACATCATACATACATACATAATACACACCATACATATTACACACACCATACATACATAATACACACCATAAATACATATTACACACACCATACATACATAATACACACCATACATACATATTACACACACCATACATACATAATACACACCATGCATACATATTACACACACCATACATACATATAAAACACACCATACATACATATTACACACACCATACATGCATATTATACACACCATACATACATAATACACACCATACATACATATTACACACACCATACATGCATATTATACACACCATACATACATACATAATACACACATCATACATCCCACCCCCCTCCCGTCCTCGGTCTGTGCACTTTTCTTACCTGCGGCAGCCATGTTGGGGTCAGAGGCCGGGCACGTCCACTCCCATCTGCTGCACAATTTGCACCATCGCCCACTTCTTCCTCATGCCGAGTAATGGACATTCGGTGCCAGGAGTTGCGGCCAGGATCATCCCAGGAATGGAAGGAGAAGTGCGCAGCTGCGGGGCAGCCCCTGCGTCTTCAGTTAGCGCAGCAGTGTGCGCGGCCGGGGAAGGGGGAGGAGCGGCCCGGAGGAAGGGGAAAAGAGTGGCCCAGAGGAAGGGGGGATAGAGCGGCCCGGAGGAAGGAGCTATAGAGTGGCCCAGAGGAAGGGGGGATAGAGCGGCCCGGAGGAAGGGGCTATAGAGTGGCCCAGAGGAAGGGGGGATAGAGCGGCCCGGAGGAAGGGGCTATAGAGTGGCCCAGAGGAAGGGGGGATAGAGCGGCCCGGAGGAAGCGGCTATAGAGTGGCCAGAGGAAGGGGGGATAGAGCGGCCCGGAGGAAGGGGCTATAGAGTGGCCACGAGGAAGGGGGGATAGAGCGGCCGGAGGACGGGGGATAGAGCGGCTGGAGCCGCAAATTTAACAAAAAATGCATTTTTAAACATCCGGTGTGCCCTGAAAGTCTTTCAGGGCACACCGGATGTTTAAAAATGCATTTTTTTTTTTATTTACGGCTCCGGCCGCTCTATCCCCCGTCCTCCGGCTGGTGATGTCGGGGATGTCCAGTGGGGCTGGGGTTTAGTAGTGAGGAAAAAAAAAAAAAACCTGCAGCAGCGGGCCGCGGTGATTAGGGTGTGCCTGTGCACATCCGGCACACCCCGTGCGCACGCCTATGCAGACACCTCCTTTCACTGCTTACATAAGTCTGTACAGTTGGTGCACGACAAATCCCAGCCAGCAGTGATTCAGCCCATAAAAACTTTCACATTTGATGCAGGGAAAAGTATAGTTTAGTGGGCTGCCCTTAGACAGGGACTTCCTATCACTACCTGCCGAAGTCTGTTGGTGCACTACTAATCCCAGCCAGCAGAGAACAAGGCCATAAAAGCTAACACATACAAATAACTAGCAAACTGAGCAAAGCAGTGGGCTGACCTGTATTTTAGCAATACAAGAAGAAGAAAAGTACTCCAGGCATTTTTTATTAATGCTATGTGCCCGGGCCAAGCGAAACAAAACAAACCTTAACTCATCTTCCTACTTTCCCTGCTGCTCTGATATCAATGTCCCGTTCTCTGGTCCCCGACTTCTTCCGCTTCCTGTAAGTCGAAGAGTCACGTGATGCTCAGCATATCACCGGCCGCAGGGGGACACTGCTGCGGCCGGTGATACGCTGAGCGTTACGTGACTCTTCGACTTGCAGGAAGCGGAAGAAGTCGGGGACCGGTGTACGGGACATGGATATCAGTGCAACGGGGGAACGTAGGAAGGTGAGTTAAAGTTTGTTTTGTTTTGCTTGGCAGCCAAGGCACAGAGGAGTAAAAAAAACACACTGGAGTACTCCTTTAAAAGACTTGTGAAAGTGATATCTCCATCTAAGGATCAGTTATGAGTATCTTCTGGGTTTAATTGATAATGCATTTTTAGATTACAAAGAAGTTTAAAGTGTTAAGATTGAATGCGGCATCACCATCTAAGTGGCAGTTATGTGTATTTACTGGGTTTATTTTGAAAAAAGTATTTCTCCCTGAGTGTAACATAACAACGCAGTTAAAAGCTTAGAGATTGAATGTGGCATCAACATCTAAGTGTCAGTTATGTGTATTTTCTGGGTTTAATCAAACAAAATATTTTTACTTGGGTGTAACACAACAACCCAGTTAAAAGCTTTGAAATTGAGCATGACATCATCATCATCCAAGTATCAATTATGTGTATTTTCTGGTTTTAATTGCGCACACAGTATTTCTACCTGGGTGAAAGGTAACTACACAGTTAAAAGCCTTGGGTAGGTGAGTGACAAATCACTACAAAATATAAAGAACCTCAAAATCTTTTACAATAATAAAGAACAATATGTATGGCGACATAATTGTTGGTCAGGGTAGAGGACAGAGCCACCCCTACCATGTCCTCTACCAGTAAGAATAATGGTGGCAGTACCAGCATCAGTACAGGTAACAACAGCAGACTGGCATCTGGTAGTAGTATTAGCTGCTGGGTCAGCAAGCAAATGTTCTTATTTTATTCCATGGGTTGTGTGGTTTCAGAGGATAGCACAGTGAAAGACATGAAAAAGAGTCTGATGATATTATGGTGAGACAGCTGTCAGTAGATTCCTTATCTTCTACAGTTAAATGGCACAGTTAAAATGTCCATCCTAGACAGTCTGTTCCATCCTCTCTGTCTTTGCTCCACCCCTTAGCACTAAGCAGAAGGATAGCATTAGCCACGAGGAGGAGTTGTATTACAGCCAGCCTTTGGAGTGTGTTGCAGTGGTGGTAAAGGTGGAAGCAGTGGCTGAGCATAGCACTGGTAGGACTGGTGGTGGTAAGCATAGTGGTGATATTGTAAGACATTATGGTGAATTTTCTAAGGGAAAGCACCTAGAGAGGCATCACAAGGTCTGGCAAAAAAGAGAATTTTGTAAAAAAAAAAAAAAAATCTAAATTTCAAAAGTGATTCTGCTGCTTCTTCTTCATCTTTAACCCCTTAACGACGCAGGACGTATATTTACGTCCTGCGCCGGCTCTCGCGATATGAAGCGAGATCGCGCCGGGATCCCGCATCATATCGCGTCGGTCCCGGCGCTAATCAACGGCCGGGACCCGCGGCTAATACCACACATCGCCGATCGCGGCGATGTGCGGTATTAACCCTTTAGAAGCGGCGACCAAAGCTGACCGCCGCTTCTAAAGTGAAACTGAAAGTGACCCAGCTGCTCAGTCGGGCTGTTCGGGACCGCCGCGATGAAATCGCGGCGTCCCAAACAGCTGACCGGACACCGGGAGGGCCCTTACCTGCCTCCCCGGTGTCCGATCGGCGAATGACTGCTCCGTGCCTGAGATCCAGGCAGGAGCAGTCAAGCGCCGATAACACTGATCACAGGCGTGTTAATACACGCCTGTGATCTGTGTAAGAGATCAGTGTGTGCAGTGTTATAGGTCCCTATGGGACCTATAACACTGCAAAAAAAATGTAAAAAAAAAGTGTTAATAAAGCTCATTTAACCCCTTCTCTAATAAAAGTTTGAATCACCCCCCTTTTCCCATAAAAAAAATAAAACAGTGTAAAAAAAATAAAAAATAAACATATGTGGTATTGCCGCGTGCGTAAATGTCCAAACTATAAAAATATATCATTAATTAAGCCGTACGGTCAATGGCGTACGCGCAAAAAAATTCCAAAGTCCAAAAAAGCATATTTTGGTCACTTTTTATACCATTAAAAAATGAATAAAAAGTGATCAAAAAGTCCGATCAAAACAAAAATCATACCGATAAAAACTTCAGATCACGGCGCAAAAAATGAGTCCTCATACCGCCCTGTACATGGAAAAATAAAAAAGTTATAGGGGTCAGAATATGACATTTTTAAACGTATAAATTTTCCTGCATGTAGTTATGATTTTTTCCAGAAGTGCGACAAAATCAAACCTATATAAGTAGGGTATAATTTTAACCATATGGACCTACAGAATAATGATAAGGTGTAATTTTTTTACCGAAATATGCACTGCGTAGAAACGGAAGCCCCCAAAAGTTACAAAATGTTTGTTTGTTTTTTCGATTTTGTCGCACAATGATTTTTTTTTCCGTTTCGCCGTGCATTTTTGGGTAAAATGACTAATGTCACTGCAAAGTAGAATTGGCGACGCAAAAAATAAGCCATAATATGGATTTTTAGGTGGAAAATTGAAAGGGTTATGATTTTTAAAAGGTAAGGAGGAAAAAACGAAAGTGCAAAAACGGAAAAACCCTGAGTCCTTAAGGGGTTAATATCCTGTTGCAAGTCCCAAAAGGGAGAATTTCGTATTTTTTTATTTTTAATTCGAAAAGTGATTTCTCAAAATGTTTTAAATAATTTTAAAAAGCTTGCAAAAAGGGAAAATTCTGTACCATTATTTTCAAACTGCAATATTTAAAAAAAAGCAACTTCTTTAATGTTTAAACGTTTTTAAGGGAAAATAAAGAGAGAATTTTATATCATTCTTTAAAATTTTCAATATTCTCCCAAAGGAGAATTTTGTTCATTTTGTTAAAATTTTCATGATTTCTTAACTGTCCTCTGGATCTTCACTATTTTGAGATACCGTCACCAATCCTGTTGCAACTTACAAAAAAGAATCATTTTTGGAACTCTTGGAAAAAGCCATTGTGTTTTCTGATACTATTGTGTGCATTTTAATACTGGCAGGCATCTGTCAACAACCAGGGATACTTTATTCACCACCTTTCAGTGTAGAATCAGGATGAGTGTTCAGCGTGTCAGGCTTCGTCATAACCCTTAAGTGAACAAGATTGTCTGTCAGCAACGTAGAAAAACTCCCATTTGTTAAAATAAATCAGGCATGGAGCAGTGAGAAATTTAAACCTTCTGTGCCCATTGCCGCTGATTAGACAGTACTACCACCACCCTTGCTGTATGCTGCATACTACAACCCCCACCAGTCAACCACCTTTTGCATATGCTGGCTACTACAACTCCTACCAGTCGACCACTGTTTGCTGTCTGCTACAATTTCCACCAGCCTGCCACTTGCTCTTGTAGGTTGAAATACTACAACCTCCACCAGTCCATTACCTCCTGCTGTATGCTGCTTACTATAGCACCCACCATTCTACCACCTCCTGCAGTACACTTGGTACGATAACTCCCACAAGTCTGCCACCTCCTGCTGTACGCTGGCCACCAGTCTGCCACCTCCTGTTGTATGCTGGATACTACTACTCTTACCAGTCTGTCGCCTCCTGCTGTACACTGACTACTGAAATACCACCAGTGCTCCACCTCCTGCTGGACATTGGGTATTACACTCCCATTAGTCAGCCATCTACTGCTGTATGCTGGTTACAAATCCTATTTGTCTGCCACCTCCTGCTGTATGCTGGTTCTCTTTTGGCTCTATGCAGCATTATAAAGAGCTTACTTGCTGTATGCCAGGAGCTCAGCTGCTGGGTATGAAGAGAGCTTGATTGCTGAGCCTACTCCATACCTCCTTAACCCCTTAATAATGTAGCTCATTTTGTCCTTAAAGGGGTACTCCGCTGTTCTGCGTTTGGAACAAACTGTTCCGAACGCTGGAGCCGGGAGCTTGTGATGTCATAGCCTAGCCCCCTCTTGATGTCAAACCCCGTCCCCTCAATGCAAGTCTATGGGAGGGGGCGTGACGGCTGTTTTGAAATTTTCAGTTTTTCAAGGGACCAATTCATTTCTGAAGACCTGGATGCTAGAACCCTTCTCATATGCAAATAATTCACAACAGGATTTAGAAACTTTGTTTACCCTTTAGGTGGTTCACAGGATTTAAAGAACATCTGCAGTGGGTGGGGGTGGGCCCGAGATTCTTGAGTTATATTCAGTTATTGTATACTAATCCGGAGGTGAGTGTAGTGGTGGATGGAATTCCCTCCTACCCATTCAAACTAAGTAGAGGAACAAGGCAGGGCTGCCCCCTCTCACCCTCTTTATTTTTAATTTATATTGAACCCCTAGCGGCTTGGATAAGAGATAACAATGTCTATGAGGGATTTGGAGTAAATGGAGAAATGAGTAAGATCTTATTATTTGCAGATGATATCCTCCTTTTTGTAACTAACCCACAAGAAAAAATACATCGTATCATTAAGCTGTTCAAGGTATTTGCCCCTCTATCTGGGTTGGAGATAAACTGGAGTAAATCTACTATGCTCCCCCTGGATGAAGATATGGGGGAGATGGTGGGAAGACTATCCGTGCTAAAAAAAAACGAATGTTTCCCCTATCTGGGAGTAAAAATAGCAGCCACAAATGATAGGATTGTGATTAACAATATACACCCCCTATTAAATAGTCTAGTGAAGAGAGTAGAAGTATGGATTAAAATGCCTTTCTCTATGTCAGAAAGGATGACAATAGTAAAAATGGTGGTCCTCCCACAGATCCTTTTTTTTCTTAGTGCCTCGCCAATGTGGATCGGCAAGTGCTGGTTCCGGAAGATAGAAGTGATACTGGGCAGATTGTTATGGGGAAGAAAAAGGGTCCGTCTGAAGTACAGATATTTTATGGCCCCTGGAGATAGGGGGGGGGATTGGACATGCCCAACTTTCTTGTTTATTACTTGGCCGCACAGTTGGTACGAGTCGTGAATTGGAGGAATTCTAGATATCTGGAGAAGATTGTAGTAGATAAGGAGAAAGAGAACATATATGAGGTGTTGTAATTAGATGATTATGAGGAGAGCGGTTCAAATAACACGATGCTACTGCATAAATACAGAAAAGTATGGGAAAGATTAAAGGAAGAATTACATATAGAAAATAGTTTTGGGTTCACACCCTTATGGGGTAACAACAAATTTAAAGAATTGGTGGATTGTGAGTCAACTTTTTGGGATAGTGAGGGTATAAAACGATTGGAACAAATATTTGATAAAGGACAACTTTTTCCATTTGAGCACATAAAAAGGGGGTATGACATTACTGATAATGATTGGCTGTACTATTGGCAAGTTAGTCATGCAGTCCATAACACGATAGATAAGGAGGTATATGTAGCACAGAAACACAATTTGATAGAAGCACTAACCCAAATAGAGCACTTTAAAAAAAAAGGAATATCAATTTTGTATAAGAAATTAAATAAGGTTATTGGAGTAAGGGGGACCGATAGAATTAAAGAAAAATGGTCCGGGATAGTGGGTACTGTGTCTGAAGATGTCTGAGTGGGACATTATGGCCCAAAATATAAGTAAGGTTTCTCGTAATATGGAACATAAAATCACACAATTTAAGATACTACACAGGACCCACTATTCCGCGCTTCATTTATATAGGATAGGGGTGAAAATTACGTCACAGTGTGTTAAATGTGGTTTGGAAGAAGCGGATTATTTACATAGCTTCTGGTCGTGTGAGAAGATATCTGTTTTCTGGGAATCTGTAATAAAAGAGATAGAAAGAAAAAACCCTGTGAAGGTACCTCGTACGATAGAGTTTATACTGCTGGGAGCCATTGGTAATATGGGGAAATTTGAGTGCCTGCTACATCGGATTTTGTTCTTCGCCAGACTGACCATACTAAAGAATTGGATATCCCCTAAAGAATTGCAGATAGAAGAATGGAAGGAAGGGTTAAAAATCATGAAAAGTAAGGAGTTCAGATGGACGAGGAGTAAGAAGGGTCAAAGAGAATGTAGAAAAATTTGGAATGTATGGTAGACTTAAACATAGACAATTGTTTACTTTAAAAAAAAAAAGGAGAATTCCCTTTTCTTTCCTTTTTTTTCTTTCCTCTTTCTTTTTCTCGGTGCCAGTAGGTGGGGGGGGGGGGGGGGGTGTTAATAATGATTAGGTATACTTCTTAGATGTAAACAAGTATAAGTATGGCTATTTGGCCTTTTTGTCTTTTGTCTTTTCTTGATTGGTGACTTTGTTATATCTGAATTGTACTTTTGTAAATTTGTATTATTAAAATAAAAACATATATAAAAAAAAATAAAAAAAAATAATTGAGCAAAAGATTTTCTATAAGGGAACTGTAATCAAACTGTTATATAAATCCAATCTGTGTAGAACATGTAAAGACTAACCTTGGTAGGTCAAGCCGTTTCCCTCATAAAGGGATTCCTTGGATGGGATGTAGCCTTTTCCCTCAGGGCACAACACTGCAAATTCATCTAAAAGAAACAGAATCAAAATGTAGATGGTGCTGTGTATGTAGCATACATACTGAGGATATATTGCCTTATACAGTAGTTCAAAGTAACAAGTGTCAATCACAACTTATGAGCCTGCACTTGTATGAATAATAAATAAAATATGACAAATATAGTGTAGATGGTTTATGGATCTTCTGTAAACTTATAAAGGACAAATATCATAGGTGAAAATCTATCAAGGGCAAAATTAGGGAAAAAAAAAGAACATCTGCAGTGCTGGTACTTAAAAAAAAAGTTTACCTCATCTGATAGCTCATTAAAAGACCTTTCCAAAGTTACCTAATTTGTCCAAACCGGTCCAGCCGTTCTCTGGTAATTGCCACCCAAAGCAGTAAGCAGCCATGTCATAAAGACAACATTTCCCATGACCCCCTGCGCCTGCTTCCTTTGAGCTGCTACTCTCCCCCCTCCTCTCCCCCCAAGGAAATTATAATAAATTATAATAAAGTGACGCCCACAGCTCCTTCCCTTGTGGTTATCCCCTCCCATCCTCACCACATGTTCTCCCCTGTCCAATAGGAGAGCCGGCTGCGGCTGCCTGGAAAACAGCTTACATAGCTATAATATACAGTGTGGAGTTGCAGGGGTGCCTCCAGCTGTTGCAAAACTACAATTTTCAGCATGTCTGGACAGCCAACGGCTGTCAGGGCATGCTGGGAGTTGTAGTTTTGCAACAGCTGGAGGTGCTCTGGTTAGGAAACACTGATAGATTATGGTGCAACATTTAGGGACTGAGGACAGGGGGACAATGTGGATTTATGGACCTCTCAGCAGCAGTGACCCACAGGAATGCTATGCTTTCTCTCAGCAGCACACTGCTGTAAACTTTATTCCAAGACGGCAGTGAAAAAAGGGACACACAGTACAATAGCTAACATGGTTGTGAGAGGCAGGCACATAAAGGGTTACTGCCTTCACTGACAGCAGCACACTTTAGCAACCCGGGCAGATGTCACCACGGAGACCGAGGGGGGAGGAGGGGGGGCGCAGGCCATGCTGAAGCTGATTGCAGACACAGGCTCTGTTTCTGCTCACATCCAAACGGCTCAGCTCACAGCTCTGAAACTCCCCTACTGTGCGCTCAGCCAATTTGAGCAGAGCATATAACAGCCTAATGAATATGCATAAGGTTGGAGGAGCTGCAGGGGAGTGAAGGATCCTGGGAGTTTGTCCTAGCTGACAGCCCCATAGGGAATAACAGGTAGACGCTACTCACACTAGAGCCCCAAGCAGCAATTTCCTGTGACAGCAAATCAGCTAAACTGCAGAAAAGGTAATGGAGCACAATTAGTAAGTTGCATAACTTCTTATTTAATGACATTAGAGCACTACTTCATTAGCACTGCAGTTGTCCTTTAAGGTAAAGTGGAGGTAATTTTTTTAAATTTCAACTCTCTTCCAAATTTTCAAGTTTAATCATTTTTTTCTGCATTCAACTGCATACTTATTACACAGAGTCTGCAGTTTTTTTTTTTTTAATAACCCATGTGTAGCCCTATTGTGCTGCTTGACTCTCACACAGAACTCAATAAAAGAAATAAAGGAGCGCCACATGGATTTTGGGGCTTTCTTTTTATTAGGGTGAAAGAACTGTGTGTTAGGTCTTTTTTTTCTGAACAAGGTGTAGATTTAATTGATACTATTATGAAGGCAAGATTAAACAAATAAACAAAATATGAATTCTATAAATGTTTTTGATATATATATTATTTAGGACATGTGTTGGTATGGTTATGGCAATATCCAATTTATATAGTTTTTATGTTTCGTTCCTGTGCACAACAACAGTATTTAACCCCACCAAGACAAAGGGCGTAAAGGTATGCCCTCTCTTTCTGGTACTTAAGGACCGACGGCGTACCTGTACACCCTTGGCATTTCTGTTCACCACCGGTAACCGGGCGGTGACTGTAACAGGATGCCTGCTGAAATCATTCAGCTTGCATCCCGTGCCAATGCCTGGGTGAGTCCCCCTATGTCAGTGATCGCCACAAATCACCGGTCAATTCAGACCGGTGATTTGCGGCGATTCTGGGTCATGCGTGTCTCTGGTGACCCAGTGACCCGGAAGATAAGGGTGATTGATGCTGTTTGAAACAGCACCAATCACCCTTGCCCAGCAGGACAAAGGTGGCACTGGTGCCACCTCACAATTGCCAGTACTGGCTGATGAACCAGGACTCCTGCTGGGCGGTGTTACTAATGGCACTTGCTCCGCCCCTAGTCCACCGGCAGTGGGGGCCCTTACTCCTCGTGGCGGCGGCGGGATCGGGGCCCAGGACCGGAGAAAGATGGACCGGCAGTGGCGGAGAGAGCATGCAGAAGGTAAGGCCAGTGCCTCCTGCTGTTACAAAATTACAGCTCCCAGCATGCACAAAAGGACATGCTGGGAGTTGTAGTTATGAAATAGCATGAAGCACACCACTACAGCTCCCAGCATGCCCTTTGACTGTCTGTGCATGCCGGGAGTTGTAGTTATGCAACAGCTACTGTTGCATAACTACAATTTCCAGAATGCACAGACAACAAAAGGGCATGCTGGGAGTTGTAGTGGTGTGCCTCCAGCTGTTTTAACAGGGTCTGTTACCTAACTCAGTGTTTCCGCACCAGTGGGCCTTCAGCTGTTGCAAAACTACAACTCCCAGCATGCACTGACAGACTGTGCATGCTGGAAGTTGTAGTTTAGCAACAGCTGGAGTCACTCCCCACCTTCACCATGTTAATGTACAGGATAAATTCAAACAGGCAGGGGTTTACAGTGAGTTTCCCAATGCAAGTTTGGGCTGTGGCAAATTTTCCACCGCAGCGCAAACTCCCAGCGAGAAACTCACCGTGAACCACTGCTGGTGTGAATGCACCCTAAAAACACTACACTACAGTACATATGGCATGGTTTCCAAAACAGAGCCTCCGGCTGTTGCAAAAAAAAAAAAAAAAAAAACTCCCAGCTTTGCCAGACGGCTGGAGGCACCCTGTTTTGGAAACACTGCCTTAAGGTATTTTTGGTGGCGGAGGCAAGTGTAATGCTTTCATCTGGGTCCATTCCTATGCAAATCCCTAATTTAGGCCTCAAATGCGCATGGCGCTCTCTCACTTCAGAGCCCTGTTGTATTTCAAGGCAACAGTTTAGGGCCACATATGGGGTATTACCGTATTAGGGCAAAATTGTGTTACAAATTTTGAGGGGCTTTTTCTCCTTTTACCCCTTATAAAAAAAGGAAAGGTTGGGGTCTACACCAGCATGTTAGTGTAAAAAAAACTAAAATTTTTGCTGGTGTTGCCCCATACTTTTTATTCTTACAAGAGGTAAAAGGAAAAAAAGACCCCCAAATAATGTATGGAAATACCCAATACCCAATATGTGGACGTTAAGTGTTCTGCAGGTGCACAACAGGGCTCATGAGTGAAAGCGCACCATGTACATTTAAGGCCTAAATTGGTGATTGGCACAGGGGTGGCTGATAGTTGCAGCTGTTTTGACATAAACACAAAAGAAAACACCTAAATGTGCCCCATTTTGGAAACTACACCCCTCAAGAAATGCAATAAGTGGTGCAGTAAGCCTTTACACCCCACAGGTGTTTGAAGAACAGGGCTCTGGAGCGAGAGAGCACCATGCGCAAAGCGGGATGGACTTGCTGCGGCAGGTAACCCCCAGGTCATTCCTCCCAGTAGCGACTCAACCTCTCTGGCGACTGAGATGGCGCGGTACAAAAGGAAAGGCAAGGCAAGGTCAGACGTAGCAGAAAGGTCAGGGCAGGCGGCAAGGTTCGTAGTCAGGGGCAACAGCAGAGATTCTGGAAACACAGGCAAGGACACACTGGACTAGGCACTGGGCAACAAGATCCGGCAGGGACAGGAAGGGGAAGTGATGTTTTATAGGGAAAACAGTGATTGGACCAATTAGTGGTGCACTGGCCCTTTAAATTTCAGAGAGTCGGCGCGCGCGCACGCCCTAGAGAGCGGTGCCGCGCTCGCCGGGCAGGGACAGAGGAAGGACGGAGCAGGTGAGAAGAGACATGGGATGCGATCCGTGAGCGGGCACGTCCCGTCCCGCGGATCGCATCCCCTCCGGTGACAGGGTAGCAGCGCTCTCGGTCAGCAGCGCCGACCGGAGCGCTGCAAGCAGAGTAACGCCACGAGCGCTCCGGGGAAGCAGCGGGACCTGGAGCGCTCGGCGTTACAGATGTTATGCAATTTGTGTAACTCCCATTGACTTTAATGGGAGTTGCACAAACAGTGTACCCCTACAAGCTACTCTAAGCTGTTTGAACAAGTCCCATTAAAGGGAAAATCGCCTAACTTTCCTGTCTCATCGCTTTCTACTTTTCCGTCCACCATTGGCCGTGGCAACCAGTCTGGAGGATCTGGAAAACCAGGAAGTTTCGAGGTGGAATAACCCCTTTATGCCTCAACAGTATTTTTTTATAACAGAATGCAGATCCTGCTGATATTGTTTGCAAACTGTTCCCATATTAGGAAGATGTACACAACCTGCTTTAGACTGTCTATTAGCTCATTCATTTACTGTTGGCAGGTGCAGATTTCTTTGGCTTGTCTATAATGGTCATTATTACCCTCATCATGATTGATTTTTAATCCATATTATGTATTTCATGTGGTTTTCAAAGTATTATATTTTCAAAATACAGAAAAACATTTTTAAATAAAACTCAATATGCTCAAAGCAACTGATTGATGAGAAAGATCCCATTTATTTGATAATATAAGGCATCAGGGTAACATGTCTAAGTATTGACAGGATGCTTAGTTTCTCTTCTCTGTTCACTTATTGCTTCCTGCTGGTGCTCCACCATTGCCAGAATCTGAAAAAAAATGAAATAAGATCATAAGTATAGTCTTAGAAACATGCAGAGAAATGCTGAAGTCATTTTTCTATTTTATCTAAAACTATATGTATATGTAGAACACTAGTAAAAAAGCAGACCACCTTACACCACAAAGCATGTTTTAGCCAACAAAATTGGGTGTCCTCCAGTAAGTATCTAGAGTTGAGCAGACATTTCAAACTTCACTTTGGAAAGGTACATTCAAAATGGCTGCAGAACTTGATTTGGACTCAAAAGTCTATCTGGAATCGTACAGGAGCAGGGATTATTGACAAAAGATAAGAGTCCCTGCTTCTGTACACTGATCAGTGAAGCATATATTGTATGTGTTTTCAAGAGGGAGAAGAGAAAAAGAGACAGGGGGCGCTTCCTTATTACGTATACCAATCTCGGTGTGAACCCTCCACCACACCTTGGTGATATACTGACCTTGTGGGGTATGCGTAATAGCAATCCGCAAGTGGGTATGTGGGTAAGAGTGTTTGACTTACAAACGCGTGGGGCTGCTGCACTCCCTACCATCACTGGGCTCACTCAGGGGGTCCAGTATGTAATGTAGACAACAATGTAGAAAAATGACGGTATTCAGGGGAGGCGCTGCTCTTATTGGAGGACAGTAAATGAACACAAGCCGGCACAGGACAAAGCAAATCTTTATTCAGTAGTTTCGGACAACGCGTCTCGGCATTAAGCCTTCCTCAGGTCCATAGCAAGGGTACACTCTTCGTTGTAGGTATAGAGTGAGTGTACTGGTCTTGGTCCTGTCTGTGCGCGGTGCCGGCGTGGTGTCCCAGACAGGACCAAAACCAGTACACTCACTCTATACCTACAACGAAGAGTGTACCCTTGTTATGGACCCGAGGAAGGCTTAATGCCGAAACGCGTTGTCCGAAACTACCAAATAAAGATTTGCTTTGTCCTGTGCCGGCTTGTGTTCATTTACTGTCCTCCAATAAGAGCAGCGCCTCCCCTGAATACTGTCATTTTTCTACATTGTTGTCTATATATTGTATGTCTCATCACACATTGCCAGCCAAATACAAACAGCAAGGCATATAAAGTATACCCAAAGGTGCCCTTTGCTGATTGTTTGCCTCACCACTCAGTTTACATTTGCTTAAATATACCTTGTCACTCAGTTTACACTCAGATTAAATAACAGATTCATATGTTTCCAATGGAGCTTCAGTCATGGGTAAAAGTACTATTAAAATAGTTCATATTTATGGCAGCAGGATGCTACAGGATAGGCATCCAGTTGCATCCTGTTTTACCCTCCTGTTTGGCATTAGTTTGTAAAATTGCAATTGCCTTTATTATTCCCTCCAAATAGATCAATTTAAAAGTAGATTATAAATTTATATAAAACTGATGCAACAGATTTATAAAAAAAAAAATTAAACATGATTTATCAATTTGTCTGCATCCAAAACTGCAACCAATCACAGCTCAACTTTCTTATATTAAAAGCTTTGGTAAAGTGGAAGCTGAGCTGTGATTCGCTGCTATAAATAAATCTGGACCATTGTTAATTGTTCTTCCATATCACTATATCATTATTGCTTATTTTTATTCCTGATGCATCACATATTTACATCTCTGTGTATGCTTTCTATTATCCTTGGCTTATATTGAGAAAACAAGAAAATACAAACAACAGTTAAGAAACAGTGTGGGACATATTCAAAACTCTTCATATCAAAAATGTTGCGTTTACATCAAAGTGTTTTACATGAGAATGATCCAAGGTTTACACTAGTCACACCAGTTTTGCAAAAGTGTGCACCAAACCCGCCAATTTTGGCCTGAAAAAAATAAAACAAAAGTGGCACAAAAATGAACTCTCACATATTTTCATATTTTTAAAGCAGCACAAGAGATCTTTGCAAATGTGAGGAGAAAAAAAAAGAAGTGTAATTAATATCGGTGTAACAGAAATTACAGTGGTTTAATATCTCTCCCTATGTTTATGCTGTAGAACATTCTTACTGAATTTCTTCTACTTCTCCATGTAAAAACCTTGACACACAAGTAATTTAAAGCAGATTCAAACATGATTTCCATGTTTAAATTGTGCCTGGAATCCTTTATTGATATCAATGAAATGTTTTGATGAAGATTTTCTGCTTCAAGAACTGGCATGTCCTTTGTAAAGCAGAAAATATTCCTTGTCTGGATTTTCCACTGTCATCAATGGGACTTTGATTCCAGGCACAATTTCTGCATGGAAATTCTGCGTGACTCTGCTTCAAATTACTTGTGTGTCATGGTTTTTGTTTGGAAAAGTGGAAAAGATTCTGCATTGTACAGGGACCCTAAGTGTGCATTCACACTACGGAATTTCCAAGTGAAATTACGCTCAGAAATAAATTTTCCTGCATAAATTTTACATTGGCGTGAATTGGTTTTCTGTTCACCCATTCACACTGCAGAACTTGTGGATTCACTACCTGTCGAAAGAATGAACATATTAATTATCTGGTGGAACTCCTGCTTTGTCCTTATTGATATTGGCGGCTGCTGCACTTGGAATATCCACCCCGAATTTCTCCTAGTGGATATTCTGTAGTGTGAATACATCGTAATATGCAAATAAAAACATAAAAAAATGGTTTTGGTTAAATGCAAGAAAAAATGTTACACCTAGCTTCTGTTTACCTGAACACAAAGACAAGCTCTGATGGCTGGATCCACCACTACAGCCTCCTCCAGAACTGCCCTGCTGATATCCACCGCTGGAACCACCTTGCTGATTTCCACCACTGACGCCTCCTTGCTGATATCCTCCACTGGAGCTGCCTTGCTGACATCCACTGCCTGAGCTACCTTGCTGAGATGTGCCACCACAATTGCCTCCAGAGCTTCCTTGTTGATGTCCACTTCCTGAATTTCCTTGCTGATAATCACTGCTTGAGCCACCACTGGAGCCACCTAGCTGATAGCTTGTGCCACTGCTGGAGCCACCACTAGAGCTGCCTTGCAGATAGCCAGTGCCACTGCTGGAGCCACCACTGGAGCCACTTTGCTGATAGCCACTGTTGGATCCACTGCTGGAGCCACCACTAGAGCTGCCTTGCAGATAGCCAGTGCCACTGCTGAAGCCACCACTGGAGCCACTTTGCTGATAGCCACTGTTGGATCCACTGCTGGAGCCACCACTAGAGCTGCCTTGCTGATAGCCACCACTGGAGCCTCCTTGCTGATAGCCACTGCTGGAGCCACCACCTGAGACACCTTGCTGATAGCCACCACTGGAGCTACCACTGGAGCTGCCTTGCTGATAGCCACCACCCGAGCCGCCTTGCTGAAAACCACTGCTGGAGCCACCGCCTGAGCCACCTAGCTGACATCCACCACTGGAGCCACCTTGCTGACAGTCAGCACCGGAGCCACTTTGTTGTTGTCCACCTCCTAAACTTCCTTGCTGGTTTACCCCAACAGGTCGGCCTTTAACACCAGACATGATAAGTCAATACTTGAAGGAACAGTTCAGAGAAAGAGCTATGTGTCTTCTATGTTGAAAGTGAATTCTTTTATATCCCTGATCTAACCTTAGACTTAGATAGCCTTGTCTTTTGATTGGCTATATCTGTAAGTATATATATGTATTTTTTTTTACAAGGATGGAGCACTGTCTATAATTTAGAAACAACTTCATCTTGTCAATAAATTTTGCAAGATTGAGAACAGGGTGTTTTCTTTTGCAATGTTCATCACTTAGGCACTATAAAATTACTGCTTACATGACTCGTTTATAAATAATATGGCTACTGTAAATCATATATTAAATATAATGCTGACCTCACTATATTTAAAGGACTAAACTGAATTTTTTTTTAAATATTACATTATACATATACAATGTTGAGAGTTGAGTCAGTGCGTGTAATAATGTACTTGTTTTAGCAGCATCAGTTAATAAAAAAAAAATTATCTACACATATAATGTGGAAGTAAACTTTTTATTTTATTTTACAATGACATGCCACCTATGCATTTCATTATATATATATATAAATTTTTTATTTTTTTTTACTCATTTTATTGACACTGAACCTTTACAAGTCATACATACATATTATAATAAGTACATCCAGGAGATAGCATTATAATTACAATAAACAAACTGGTATGGGAAAAGAAAAAAAGCAGTGTCAACAGAAATAAATCTATATATAAACTCTATAAGTAACATTGCAGCAGAAAGCACCATTTCTCTATGAGCGCTGCCAAGACCTGTAACCCCTTTAAAGTGCAAAAACAATATCAAGGCGCTTCAGTCCTTAAGGACATGGCCCATTTTAGCTTAAAGGACACAGAAGATTTTCATTTTTGTGTTTTTGTCATTTTCCTCCTCTTCTTTTAAGAGACATAAGGCTATGTTCTGCATGTTTTTATAGCCTTATTAACTATTCTGCATTCCGCAAAAAATTAAGACATGCATAAAATATTTGCGGAATTCTGATGCGGAAGTCCAATGATGTCAATAGGATTTTCTTTTCTCTGCTTAATGCGTATATTATGTGAATTTCCTGCAGAATTCTCACGGAAGACGTGCAGATTCTACGCAAAATTTTACTTAAGCAATGTATTCAAAAGCAAGTTTTTCAGTGATTTCAGTATTCATGCGGTGTAGAAGTGGAAAGATGCAAGAGTTAGGGTATGTGCACATGCCAGAAATTCCAGGTAAAGATGCAGAATTCCAGCCAAAAACTGCGGCCGCGGAATTCCGCATCTTTCCTTGGAGTTTCTGGTCTGTGCACATACTCTAACTCTTGTATATTTCCACATACATACCCATATGAGAGCTTGTTTTTTTGCATGACCAATTGTACTATGCAATGTCATCTTTTATCTTACTAAAAAGTGTACTGTGAAACCAAAAAATTATTTGTATGGCGGAATTTGTAAGAAGACTGCAGTCTTGCAACTTTTGGGGGGTTTGGCGTTTACCGCTGATCGTTTTTTTATAAAAAAAAATATTCTGATATTTGATGTGATTAAAAATCTGTATTTTTAGTGTTTAATATATATATATATATATATATGTATATATATATATATATATATATATATAGTAATCACTATGGGAACTCCAGCACAGGATTGCTCAGGTGTGGTGCCGTGTAACCCCCAGTGTGCCACACTGGATCCACATAGAACTTCCTCCGCAAGGAAACAGCACCCAACACCAGGTCCAGGTAAAGTGCAAGCTACAGGGTCTTTATTGCATCAAGAGAGACAATGCGACGTTTCGGCTAACAAGCCTTTTTCAAGCATGACAAACATGTACAAAAATCCAATTTAAATAGGTAACAAAGTAACATGATTGGTGGAAACACAAGTGCAGTGAATAAATTAATCAGGTGTGTGCCAACCTCCTGTATTACATTGGTTGGGATCAGTGACATGTAAAAATGACAGTTGTCAAATAACAATAAATACATTTATAAAGATCCTTCATTAATATCAAAACTTGTGACGGGAGAAATACAAGTGGGGGGGCTCCGTGACACCAGTATAATAATATCATTCGTTTACCTCTGTTCTGTAGTTGCGATCGGCTGGGGGCACACGCTACTTCACCAATGTTTGTAAACATTGATACTGCGGCTGCGCGGCCTCATCCAGCCCGATCGCCACTAACTAGCTTAAAAAAGTCGGGAGTGCGCCTGCGCTAACAGATAGTGCGCTGCGCTCTCCATTAACCATCGCGGCATATATTGAGGGATTCGCTATGCATGCGGCTCCATCTCCTGCATGTAACAACGTCATCCAGGTGCCACAATCATAGCCGGAACCCAGAAGACGTAGCCGCGGATCCTCTTGCCGCAATGGTGTGAACAGTCTTCTAAAGAGATATTAATTTCTGTTGTAAAAATTCTTGTCTTCTGGTGTTCTTCAACGGAGTCCCCTGTCTTGCACATATCCCGATGCGATTCAGTGAGGTACATATAGATGTGTATCTAAAAAGACAAATAAAACCATGATTAAAATCAATATTCCACGTCAGTGTAATAAATGTATTTCTACCACCTCCTATAGAGAAAGTACTCTGAGTATGGGTTAAAAAAAAAGGGGGGAAGGGAAAGGGGAAAAAAAGAGAAAAAAGAGAAAAATATATAAAAATATAAAAAATGAAAAATATAAAAATGTATGAAAAAAAAATAAATAAATAAATAATGAAAAATTAAAAATAGAAAATAAATAAAAAATAAAAAATAAACAATAAACAATAAAAATAAATAAATAAATAATAAATAATAAATAAAAAATAAATAATAAAAAATAAATAATAAAAAATAAAATATAAAAAATAGGGGAAAGGTGAAAAAAGGAGAAAGAAAAGAAGAGCAAAAAGAAGATAAAAGGGGGGGGGGGGGAAGAGGGGGAGTGGCCAAAGGAGGGGGGAAAGAGAAAAAAGCGGGAAGAAAAAAATCAATTAGGAAAAAGAAAATGGAAAAAAGAAGGAAAAAGAAAAATAAAGAAAAATAAACAATAAAAAATTAAAAATTGGAAAAATGGAAAACAATAGAATGTAGAAAAAGGAAAAAAGAAAAAAGAGAAAGGAAACAAAAAGGGGGGGGAAAGAGAGGGGAGGAGCAACCAGTAATCTGAACGCCAATCCATGTATCAGTTACATATAAGGCTTCAAATTATAATCAATATTTAGCCCAGTTGGATATAGCGTATTTAGTTTGTGTATCCAACGAAGTTCTTTTTGTTTCAATATTTTTTCTTCCCTGTCCCCTCCACGTCTAAGAGGCTGGACATGATCAATAATCCTGAAGCGGAGCTGGCTGATATTATGTCCCATTTCCAAAAAATGCTTGGGAATGGGATGCTCAATTTTTCCTGTGCGAATGGACGATTTGTGCCCATTAAGGCATATGCGGCATTCGTTCGTGGTTTCACCCACATAGTAAAGTCCGCATGAACATTGTAATAAATATACAACAAAAGATGATCTACATGTATATCTCTCACGTATTTTATAAATTTGTCCTTTTTGGGGATGTGAGAAACTATCCCCTTTGATAATGCTGTTGCAATGGCTGCACCCCAGGCAGCGGAAATTCCCCTTTCTGTGGCCCAGCCATGTCCTATCGGGCCCGGTGTTAGGTTTCAAGCTCCCCAAATCTGACTTCACAAGTATATCTTTATAATTTCGTCCCCTACGATATGCAAGAACCGGTGAGCAGGTGAAATTTGTTGTGCGTTGTACAATGCTCCAGTTCTGCTTGATGATTTTAGCAACCCTGTTGCTAAGGGTGGTAAAAGTAGACACAAAAGGTATCCTTTCATCTGTATTTCGTGATGTGGTTTGTAATAACTCTGTTCTGGTTTTCTTTTCCAACCTAGATCTATGTTGTTTTAGTATTTGTTGTGGAGAACCTCTCTGGTTGAATTTTGTGCACATCTCATTAAGTCTCCCCTCCACATCTTCTGTGGGTGAAACAATTCTCTTGACCCTCAACAGCTGACTCCAGGGGAGGGATTGAACCATGCTCCTCGGGTGAAAGCTGTCAAAGGGCAAGAGATTGTTCCTATCCGTGTCCTTTGTATAAAGGTCAATGGTCAGTTTACCATTACGTAAAAACACGGTGGTGTCCAAAAATTGTAAGGATGTAAGTGAATGCACCATGGTAAATTTCAATTCAGGAAAAATGCCATTAAGTTCATTTAGGAATTGTGTCAATTCCCCCTCCGTCCCCGTCCAGATGACAAACGTGTCATCAATATAACGCAGCCACGTCTGTACAAATCTGAACATCGGCGAAGGGTAGACATGCACAACCTCCACATCCGTTATATAGATATTTGCGTAGCATGGCGCCACGTTGGAGCCCATAGCTGTTCCCCTGTTCTGGACATAGAGGTCATCCCCAAACAGAAAATAGTTCTGTCTGAGGATGACCCCCAATAAGTCCAGAACAAGGGAACATGCATCCTCGGTCATGTCAGAATTTCGTAGACAACTTGCCACTGCCTGTAGGCCCCGGTCATGTTCAATTGAGGTGTATAAATTAACTACATCAAATGATACAAGTATGGTGTGTGGGGGGCACTCCACAGTCAGGATTTTGTTAAGGAAGTGCATTGTATCCTGCACGTAAGAAACTGCCTGTTTGGCAAATGGGTTAAGGACCTTATCTAGATATACAGCCAAAGGAGAGAATACAGAATCCCTCCCGGAGACAATAGGTCTTCCGGGGGGATTCTGTAAATTTTTGGGTATTTTAGGTAACGTGTAAAATACCGGGGTCCCAGGGTGTTCCTTGATGAGGAAATTGAATAACTCCTCATCAATGATCCCCTTATCTCTAGCTTGGACCAAAATATTATTAATCATCTCTTGTATGGTGTACAGAGGGTCCCTACCAATTTTAGAATAGACTGCCCCATCTTCCAGTTGCCTCTGTATCTCGGCCAGATAAGAGGGGGTGTCCATAATTACAATGGCACCCCCCTTATCCGCCGGTTTGATGGTTATAGCCTTATTTGATTCTAGGCCTTTGATGGCTCTTATCTCTGCTTTTGAGGTATTATGCCACCTCTCCTCCTCCTGACATGTATCTTTAAGTTTATAAATCTGGGCTTTCACTGTATCAATATATGCCTCAACACCATTATGTATCCTGGGAGGTTGGAAATTACTTTTGTTGAACAGGCCAACCTCCTTCAAAGTTAGGTCGGCCCGCTCAACTGGCATATCAATTCCTCCCATGGTATCCAAATTACGAACAGAAATTTTTTTTTTTAACCGTAGTCTACGAAAAAAAGTCTCTAAATCAATATCAAGATTAAACCAGTCCACATTAGTGGTAGGGCAGTAAGACAAGCCTTTTTCCAATACTTTCATTTCTATGTCAGATAGATTAACAGAGCTAATATTTACCACTAATGGCCTCTCTTCGATCGTCTTCTCGGAGGCTTGTGTTGTGTCTTTTGTCTTGTCTGGATGCCTCTTGTGGTGTTTCCGTCCACCCCGCCGTTGTCGTTTCCTAGAGGGCCTTTCAATAAAAAAGCCTGTTGTAAAGAGCTGTCTGAAGAATCACTGTCCACCGCCGTGGAAAGGAAACCATCGGTCCTAGGAACTGATGAGTTGTGGTTTCCAGTCCGGGGTCGTCGTCTACATCTCCGGTTATTCTGTGGGGCTTGTGTTTGCCAGGTGTAGATCTTATTACTGTTGTAATCCTCAATGTCCCGATACCATTTGATTCTTTTCGCTTCCTCCAGTTCCTGCTTGTGTTTAAGGAGTCTAGCTGCCATTTTTTCTTTAGCCTCCTGATATTCTTGTGGATTTAGGAGGGTTTTGAGCTGTTCCTCCACTCCTAGACATTTGGCTTGTGTTTTTTCTATTTCAACTTGTAAAAACTCCATATTGAGTAGCATAACGTCAAAGGCGTATTTATTGGAGATCAAGATGAATTTCTAATGAAACTGGTCATTATTTGGGAACAGGTTAGGACTCATATGGGACCGCATCCCCCGTGGTATCCTCTGTTCACGATAGTACTCACTCAGAGTGACCAGGTGTAGTTCCAATGTAACCAGGCGTCTGGATTCAATGTCCCATTTTCTCTTTAATAGATCCACTGAGGGAATGCTCAGGAATGTCGCTTCCCTATTAATTGTGCTCAAAATTCTGGTTGCGTCTTGTTCAGAGTACGTAAAGGTGCTCATGATGCCCGCATTCTGTGAAGCGGAACCACCCCCTGGTGGAATAGACATAGCTGTAGTAGCTGCTCACTGGAAATCCAACTCCGTGCACGTAGTATGGCAGAGTATATAGTAATCACTATGGGAACTCCAGCACAGGATTGCTCAGGTGTGGTGCCGTGTAACCCCCAGTGTGCCACACTGGATCCACATAGAACTTCCTCCGCAAGGAAACAGCACCCAACACCAGGTCAAGGTAAAGTGCAAGCTACAGGGTCTTTATTGCATCAAGAGAGACAATGGGACATTTCGGCTAACAAGCCTTTTTCAAGCATGACAAACATGTACAAAAATCCAATTTAAATAGGTAACAAAGTAACATGATTGGTGGAAACACAAGTGCAGTGAATAAATTAATCAGGTGTGTGCCATCCTCCTGTATTTCATTGGTTGGGATCAGTGACATGTAAAAATGACAGTTGTCAAATAACAATAAATACATTTATAAAGATCCTTCATTAATATCAAAACTTGTGACGGGAGAAATACAAGTGGGGGTGCTCCGTGACACCAGTATAATAATATCATTCGTTTACCTCTGTTCTGTAGTTGCGATCGGCTGGGGGCACACGCTACTTCACCAATGTTTGTAAACATTGGTACTGCGGCTGCGCGGCCTCATCCAGCCCGATCGCCACTAACTGGCTTAAAAAAGTCGGGAGTGCGCCTGCGCTAACAGATAGTGCGCTGCGCTCTCCATTAACCATCGCGGCATATATTGAGGGATTCGCTATGCATGCGGCTCCATCTCCTGCATGTAACAACGTCATCCAGGTGCCGGCCACAATCATAGCCGGAACCCAGAAGACGTAGCCGCGGATCCTCTTGCCGCAATGGTTGGGGATGACCTCTATGTCCAGAACAGGGGAACAGCTATGGGCTCCAACGTGGCGCCATGCTACGCAAATATCTATATGACGGATGTGGAGGTTGTGCATGTCTACCCTTTTCCCCTGTTCAGATTTGTACAGACGTGGCTGCGTTATATTGACAACACGTTTGTCATCTGGACGGGGACGGAGGAGGAATTGATACAATTCCTAAATGAACTTAATGGCATTTTTCCTGAATTGAAATTTACCATGGTGCATTCACTTACATCCTTACAATTTTTGGACACCACCGTGTTTTTACGTAATGGTAAACTGACCACTGACCTTTATACAAAGGACACTGATAGGAACAATCTCTTGCCCTTTGACAGCTTTCACCCGAGGAGCATGGTTCAATCCCTCCCCTGGAGTCAGCTGTTGAGGGTCAAGAGAATTGTTTCACCCACAGAAGATGTGGAGGGGAGACTTAATAAGATGTGTACAAAATTCAACCAGAGAGGTTATCCACAACAAATACTAAAACAACATAGATCTAGGTTGGAAAAGAAAACCAGAACAGAGTTATTACAAACCACATCACGAAATACAGATGAAAGGATACCTTTTGTGTCTACTTTTACCACCCTTAGCAACAGGGTTGCTAAAATCATCAAGCAGAACTGGAGCATTGTACAACGCACAACAAATTTCACCTGCTCACCAGTTCTTGCATATCGTAGGGGACGAAATTATAAAGATATACTTGTGAAGTCAGATTTGGGGAGCTTGAAACCTAACACCGGGCCCGATAGGACATGGCTGGGCCACAGAAAGGGGAATTTCCGCTGCCTGGGGTGCAGCCATTGCAACAGCATTATCAATGGGGATAGTTTCTCACATCCCCAAACAGGACCAATTTATAAAATACGTGAGAGATATACATGTAGATCATCTTTTGTTGTATATTTATTACAATGTCCATGCGGACCTTACTATGTGGGTGAAACCACGAACGAATGCCGCATACGCCTTAATGGGCACAAATCGTCCATTCGCACAGGAAAAATTGAGCATCCCATTCCCAAGCATTTTTTGGAAATGGGACATAATATCAGCCAGCTCCGCTTCAGGATTATTGATCATGTCCAGCCTCTTAGACGTGGAGGGGACAGGGAAGAAAAAATATTGAAACAAAAAGAACTTCGTTGGATACACAAACTAAATACGCTATATCCAACTGGGCTAAATATTGATTATAATTTGAAACCTTATATGTAACTGATACATGGATTGGCGTTCAGATTACTGGTTGCTCCTCCCCTCTTTTTCCCCCCCCCTTTTTGTTTCCTTTCTCTTTTTTCTTTTTTCTTTTTTCTACATTCTATTGTTTTCCATTTTTCCAAATTTTTTATTTTTTATTGTTTATTTTTCTTTATTTTTCTTTTTCCTTCTTTTTTCCATTTTCTTTTTCCTAATTGACTTTTTTTCTTCCCCTTTTTTCTCTCCCCCCCCCCCCTCCTTTGGCCACTCCCCCTCTTCCCCCCCCCCTTTTATCTTCTTTTTGCTCTTCTTTTCTTTCTCCTTTTTTCACCTTTCCCCCTATTTTTTATATTTTATTTTTTATTATTTATTTTTTAATATTTTATTATGTTATTTATTTATTTATTTATTTTTTTATTGTTTATTGTTTATTTTTTATTTTTTATTTATTTTCTATTTTTTTTTCATTATTTATTTATTTATTTATACATTTTTATATTTTTCAATTTTTTATATTTTTATATATTTTTTCTTTTTTCCTTTTTTCTCTTTTTTTCCCCTTTCCCTTCCCCCCTTTTTTTTAACCCATACTCAGAGTACTTTCTCTATAGGAGGTGGTAGAAATACATTTATTACACTGACGTGGAATATTGATTTTAATCATGGTTTTATTTGTCTTTTTAGATACACATCTATATGTACCTCACTGAATCACATCGGGATATGTGCAAGACAGGGGACTCTGTTGAAGAACACCAGAAAACAAGAATTTTTACAACAGAAATTAATATCTCTTTAGAAGACTGTTCACACCATTGCGGCAAGAGGATCCGCGGCTACGTCTTCTGGGTTCCGGCTATGATTGTGGCCGGCACCTGGATGACGTTGTTACATGCAGGAGATGGAGCCGCATGCATAGCGAATCCCTCAATATATGCCGCGATGGTTAATGGAGAGCGCAGCGCACTATCTGTTAGCGCAGGCGCACTCCTGACTTTTTTAAGCCAGTTAGTGGCGATCGGGCTGGATGAGGCCGCGCAGCCGCAGTACCAATGTTTACAAACATTGGTGAAGTAGCGTGTGCCCCCAGCCGATCGCAACTACAGAACAGAGGTAAACGAATGATATTATTATACTGGTGTCACGGAGCACCCCCACTTGTATTTCTCCCGTCACAAGTTTTGATATTAATGAAGGATCTTTATAAATGTATTTATTGTTATTTGACAACTGTCATTTTTACATGTCACTGATCCCAACCAATGAAATACAGGAGGTTGGCACACACCTGATTAATTTATTCACTGCACTTGTGTTTCCACCAATCATGTTACTTTGTTACCTATTTAAATTGGATTTTTGTACATGTTTGTCATGCTTGAAAAAGGCTTGTTAGCCGAAACGTCGCATTGTCTCTCTTGATGCAATAAAGACCCTGTAGCTTGCACTTTACCTGGACCTGGTGTTGGGTGCTGTTTCCTTGCGGAGGAAGTTCTATATATATATATATATATATATATATATATATATATATTACATTTATATCGTTTACCGTGCTGGATCATCAACATTCATTAATTTTTTTTTTTATTATGGGAGGGGATTTTTAAAAAAATAATTTTACAGACTTTTTTTATTTTCTATTTTAAACTTTGTAAGTCCCCATAGGCATGGCATAGCATTACACAGTGTGATCAGCGATTCATTGATATAGCCTAGCTAGGGGAGGGGATTGGGGTAGGAGGGAGAGGCAGGGTAGGGAAAAGACTGGGAAAATAATGACATAGAATAAGTCCACTTAATACAACAAGAGCATAATCATGGTAAAATACACGAGACGGAAAGGGCACTCTCCCGTACAATCATAAGAACAAATAATACGACATGTCTGCAGCATAAGAGAAGGAAATCCACGTTTTCCAAATCTTATGGAATCTCTCCATGGTATCGGAACAAAAGGCGTTAAAGGGGTCATCCACCATAAAGTGATTTTAGTACGTACCTGGCAGGCAGTAATGGACATGCTTAGGAAGGATCTGCACTTGTCTTGGGGCTAAATGGCTATATTGTGAGATTACCATAACACTGTGGCTAGCTTTTTGTGAACTTGTATTTCCTGCTTGACTTTTCTTTTTTTTACTACAAATCCCACAATTCCATTTTCCTCGCTCCCACACATCAGCCACCCCACCCATTGAAACATAAATGAGCTGCATCCATCAAAAGACCTGTTGTTTTCAATCACGGTGCCTACAGCTGTTGCATTAGTTGCAGATCTCTCTCCCACCAAACGATCGCTCCACCCATTGAAGCAGACAGGCTCCCTGTCATCAGATGACTAGTGATGTCAGGTCTTGGCTGCATTGCAAGCTGGGAAAAATCAGAGACAACAGTCATTTTGTATGCTGTTAAAAATAAATATTGGGGTGAAAATCACAGAAGAATTGTGAGAAAACCATCACACACAGATACAGACATTATATTATGAACTACACTAACTTTACAGCCCCTGTAGCATAGTCAAATAAAAAAAAAATCCTGGAATAAGCTTTTCCGAAACCATAATATTATTAATGGTATTATTAAGCATAGGAAGGGAAAGGGTAGAGGAGCACCATTTAACCTCCACATGGATCAAAGCCGCAAGAAGAATAAATTGGATCAGAAGAAACTGTAATTGACTAACCCCATCGAGTTTGATACCCAACATTAAAGCAACGGGCTGGGGGAGCAATATGATCCTGTGATCGATGAGACAAGACCCATAATATCTCGCCAGAAAGTAGCTACATGCGGGCAAGTCCACCAGATAAGGAGAATTGTGTCCATCTCAGTATAGCCACGGAAGCAGAGAGGCGATACCTTGGGGTACACAGCGTTCAATCTTGTGGGAACCAAGTAGGTTTTATGGAATATTTTAAGGCCAGTCTCAGCTAAGGAGGTCTGAGGGGGGGGGGGGGGGGAGTAAAAAGCCTCAAAGAAAGAAGTGTCAACAACTGACAGGGAGGAAACCTGGGTAAGTCTAAAATCCTCAATAGGAGGAGGATGAAACCTAGAGCAGAATAAACCATGTGTAATAAGTTTCTTGGCTACCAGGAAATGATGGAGTTGAGTTAGCTTATTATCAATCCACCACTGAAAGTCCATGTGGCCAAGTCCAGGCCAGTCCATGAAACATGTTGCATTGTGGGTAGTAAATCTCAATTACCTTTTACCTGGTATCAGCACCTGATGTATCCCACTATTTCTTTGGAGGAAAGATCATTGTTGTATGCTATTAAAAAGGTTAGGCAGAGAAATCAGGGGCTTGGTTAAAGTAAGGAGCAAGTCGCTAGCAAACAAGTTCACCTTATATATTTAGATACCCCTGTAATATCTCCATTGTGATGGAGGAGACTCACCAGGGGCTCCATAGACATTTCAAAGAGAGCAGGAGAAAGTGAACACCCCTGGTGAGTACCCCACTCAATAGAGATAGGGGAAGGTTTCGCAGAGGGCAATTTCAGGTACACCACAGGTTTAAATAATAAAATTTTAAATCTTTATTGAAAACATAAATACAAATAGATATAGAGGGGTTCACTGACAGTACAGAATTATGTCTCTTGATCCGACAATGTGCACAGATCACGGATCAGGTAGGGACGGGGTATAGGATACAGGTGAACCCCTACTCTTTAGAAGCCCCTACCTAGTCTAAAAACTTGCCCTCACTGAACAATAAGTGTGGACAGGGTTAGGATGATATCAATATTTCATTATAAATACAAAATGAATAAAATACATTTATTGAGGCATCTCGTGCTCCCTTTCCAATGTGTTTCTCCCTTAGCAAATGACTAGGGTTCATCAGGGAATGGATGGTGAAGAGTTTGGCATCCAAATTGATTAGTGAGATAAACAACAATTGGAAGGGAGCAGGGGTTCCTTGTTAGGTTTAGGGATAACTACAATGGAGGCTGGGAGGGATAGGGGAACCCGTCAGTAGCTTATTGCAAAATTTTGTAATATGGTGGGACAGGAGAGAGCTGAACAACTAGTAGTATTGCGCTCAGATTGGAGATAACCAGAATGACCTCCTCATCCGTGACTGGAGAATTGAGAGAATCCTGTGCCTCAGAAGAAATAGAAGAAACGGAGATAGATTGAAGAAAAGCATCCACAGCAGCAGATGAGGGGGGAGACCTCTCTTTATACAGGGAAGGATAGAAAGAATGAAACATTTCATAAATTTTTTCCTCTTAGTTGGGGAGTTAAACCACCTGACATTATGGGAGAGTACTGTATACATGCTGATAAGAAGACAGCAAACTGAGGAAGGAAGTAGAGGAAAGTAACAGACTAGACGAAAAAGAAAAGAAAAATAAGATAGAAGAACTGAGCACCAGGGACCACTATCAAAAGAATACCAGCGGATGACTCGATAAGTGGTCAGCCCCATAGTCTGCGGTGGAGGACAGCATCGTCTGTAAGGTGAGTCCACTTGTTGCCACATCTGCTTGAGCTTCGGTTGATGAGGAGGCAGCGGGACTGGGTCCTCATACTTGATTTTCTCCTTACGGAACATTTGCAGAGCCTCAGCAGGAGTGCTTACAGTGTAGGCATTAGAGTGTAATTGAAATATGAGGCTAAAAGGGAATCCCCACCTATAGTGGACCTGGGCTTTTTGGAGGCTGAGAGTGACCGGGTGCATACTGTATGTCGCCTCCGCTCCAGGGTAGAAGGGGGCAAGGTTGGCATATAGATGGACGGAGGATGGGAGTCACAGTAATGAGGGCATGTTTCTCGCCGCTTGCAATAAACGGTCTCTCATCTCTGCATAGTGGAGCCGGAGGATAATATCCTGAGGTACCTCTGGATTCTTGAGCGAACTAACGCTGATGAACACGGTCCATGCAGAAGAGGGTGGCATCAGTCTGCAGCAGCAGTGTAGTCAGTGACAGTCTCAGGCAGGCCACCGATTCTAATATTAGCCCTCCGGGACCTGTTCTCAAGGTCCTCAATTTTCAATTCAAGCATGTCCAAATGATCTGCATGGTCAGTGGCCGAATTGTGATCTGTCTCAACAGCTTCCTCCAGACCGTCAGTGTGCAATTCTAAGTCTGAGACTTTTTGCCCCAGCCCATACACCTGCTTAGTGAAGTTGGCCACTGCCTTCGCAAGCTCCATCTTGAACATCTGCTGAATAGCGTGGAATAGATCAGCAGGGGACCTTCAGCTGCAGGGGGGAAGACAGGGAATCAGCTATTTCTTCTTCCTCTAGTAGCTTGGGCTGGGAGCCCGCAAGGAGGTCGTCCATCTTGGACGAGAGCTGGACCTTAAAATCTCCAGAATAGTTTTTAGGTTAGGAATTTTAAAGTGGTACAAAGAAAAATGCTTTTATATATCTGTGCAAAGTTGATGTTCCAAAATGACAATACCATGTCCAGTGAATTAAACATGACAATCCTATACAGTATGTTATCCTATGCTATCGCATACTTCAAGACAATTGGGGGGATTTAATGAAACCTGTCCAGAGGACAAGTTGACTAGTTGCCCATATCAACCAATCAGATGGCTTCTTTCATTTTGCACAGGCCTTGTCAAAAATATAAGCCGGGATCTGATTGGTTGCTATGGGCAACTCAGAAACATTTTCTCTGCACAGGTTTTGAGAAATCTCCCCCAATATTCTTATCTAAAACTGAATAATAAACAATACTATTTTTGTAACTACATATTTCAATACCCCACCTTCCTACATTACTTCCCATCCCATAAATTTCAAGACCCAGATTGGTTTCATACACCCAATCATAGTCATACGCAGGGCCGGCCTTAGGTGTTCAGGCGCCCTGTGCAAGCTAACCTTGTGGTGCTCCCACCCCCTATTACCCCATACACATACACACAGAGGAAAAAAATCTTTGTAACAACAAACGCTGGGAGTTGTAGTTCATACATCAGTGTTTCCCAACCAGGGTGCCTACAGATGTTGCAAAACTACTACTACCAGCATTCCCTGGCTGGGAAACACTGGCAGACACACACATAACAGGGATTACAACTCCCAACATGTGTCATTTTCCCTCAAACCTGTAGGTGAAAGGCTTTTCAGCCTATAGATCCACCTCACCTCTTCTTTCAGGAGAAGTTTATTGATGCCCTTTTTGGGACCTAATTTGAGTTGGCATGGACCCAAAAACTTAAGGTCCTGTATTCTGCCACCATACACAACATGCATATGTCTAGCTACTGCTGCATCCGCCATCATCCTACTATTGCTCAGATGCTGGTAAATGTATCTCCTAAATTCCTGAATGGTTTTATTCACATTTGTACTCGGGGCTACAAACCTGTACTTGTGGCGTTGCATACCTACCTGTATGAAATAACATAACTTTAGTAAATTGCTCTGAAGGCGTGTCAGTAACAATAACTGCTAAACTCCCACCTGACTCCGAATCAGGTACCGTGGGGATACAAGCACCAATATGACTAGATATTATTACTCTGAAGACGTGTCAATAATATCAGCTGAGCCAATCGCGTCCCACCTGAGGAAGTGTCAGGTACTGTTGAGATAAAATCACCTATATGTTGAGATATTATTGCTCTGAAAATGTGTCAGTAACAATACCTGTTAAACCCCCACCTGAAAGCAAAACAGGTACCGTGGGGACCTATATGTTGAGGTATTATTGCTCTGAAGATGTGTCAACAACAATAACTGAGCAAAATGTATCCCACCTGAAAACATGTCATGTACTGTGGGAATATAACCACCGATATGTTGAGGTAATATTGCTCTGAAAACGTGTCAGTAACAATAATTATGAAAATTCTCCTCTCACCTGAAGACGTGTCAGGTACTGAGAGGAATGCCACTTGTGTGAACTTAATGAAAAGACTACTATGAGAGCATGTGAATGGCTATTATGCATGTGTGACTGACTATTATGAGCACATATACCTTAGTTGATTACTCTGAGAATATGTACATGAATTGATTACTGTGCAAGCGCATACGTGACATGACTTATTAAGAGAGTGTATGCATGAAGTGACTACTATGAGAGCGTGTACCTAATGTAACAACTATGAGAGTGTGAGAATGAAAACTACTATGAGAGCGTATACAAGAAGTGATTATTATGAGAACATATACATCGAGTGACTACTATGAGAGCTTAAGAATGACACTATAAGCGTGTATACATGAAATGGCTGATATGAGAACATATCCATGATGTCACTACTATGAGTGCATATGCATAAAACTACTATTTTTAGAGCATATACATGCAGTGACTGCTATGAGAGTGTATACATGGAATGACTACTATGAAAGCTTATACATGCAGTGACTGTTATGAGAGCGTATACCTGAAATGACTACTATGTGAGTGTCTACATGCAATGACTGTTATGAGAACATATACCTGACGTAACTACTATGAGAGTGTATATGTATATGAGAGCAGAGGAATACCTACAATGAGAGCGTATACATGGAGAGACAACTATGAGAGTGTAGAAAAACTACTATGGGAACATATAACTGAATTGCTAATGCTAATGTCTGCAACAGACTACAAGTTCCACAATGGCATCCTTCACCAGATAAATGGTGTGGATGTGTAACAATTAGAATAATATAATACAGGAATTTAGGTGCACTACTGTGGTAGATGTATACAATGACATTGGCTATCCCTCAACACTGATGTTAAAATTGAGACATTCGCCAGTGTATACTTAGATGAAGGACATACCAGAGCCTGCTCATCAACGCCAAGGTTTCTCAAGTTATATGTGTGTGCTTGTAGCCACATTGGAGGGTACCTGGGAGGAGGCTGCAAGTCGGCCTAATGCTGCTGTAATTGCCCACTGGCCCCTGGTTTTTGCTTATCACGCATTTGGGGTTGAGCACCTCCTGCCATTTGAGACCACATCTTTGTTGTTGTTTGAAGCATGAGGAGACCATATAGTGGCTGAATGACACAGTGTGGAGGCATTGACTGCATGAAGAGACCATATAGTGGCTGGATGACTCAGCTTGGATGAGGCTGAAGCATGAGGAGACCATATAGTGGCTGAATGACACCGTGTGGAGACCATATACTGTAGTGACTGAATGACACAGTGTGGAGGTGTTGGCAGCATGAAGTGACCATATAGTGGCTGAATGACACAGCGTGGAGGTGTTGGCAGCATGAGGAGATCATATAGCGGCTGAATGACAGCTTGGAGGAGGCTGAAGCATGAGGAGACCATGTAGTGGCTGAATGACACAGCGTGGAGGTGTTGACAGCATGAGGAGACCATATAGTGGCTGAATGACACAGCGTAGAGACCATATAGTGGCTGAATGACACAGTGTGGAGGTGTTGGCAGCATGAGGAGACCATATAGTGGCTGAATGACACAGCGTGGAGGTGATGGTAGCATGAGGAGACCATATTGTGGTTGAATGACACAGTGTGGAAGTGTTGGCAGCATGACGAGACCATATAGTGTCTGAATGGCAAAGCCAGGAGTTCGCAGCAGCATGAGTAGACACGAGGCCCTCACAATCCCTAAGATTGTAAGATGAATTCTGAATTTTAAACAGAAGATTTTGGATAGCTAATGCTACTATAACAACATTTTTATTCCCAGACCCAGGCCCAGCAGCATCAGTAAAACATATATTGCCTGAACAGTCGCGTACTAAGGGGGGGCGGGGGGGGCGGCCCGCCCCAAGTGCCGCTCGCCCCAGGTGCCGCTCACAAGGGGGGTGCCAGGGGCGGACTGACCCACCGCAGCCGCTGCCGCCACCACTACTGTGATCCGCATCTGCAGCTTACACAGAGAAGACGTGCCCTCTGCCCCCACACAGCACGCAGTACAGGCATGACGTCACTCATCGGCGCCTGTACTGTGGAGGGGAGAAGACGCAGGCCCTGCAACTGAGGAGATCGCTGCGTGGGATATCAGGTGAGCATCCTTTTTTTTATTTATTTTTCTCAACTCTGCATACACCTATGGTGAAGAGGAGGGAGGGGGGGTTACTCTACATATACCTATGGGGAGGGAGGGTTACTCTACATATACCTATAGGGGAGGAGGGGGGGTTGCTCTACATATACCTATGGGGGAGGGGGGGTTACTCTACATATATACCTATAGGGGAGGAGGGGGGGTTACTCTACATATACCTATAGGGGAGGAGGGGGGGTTACTCTACATATACCTATGGGGGAAGGGGGGTTACTCTACATATACCTATGGGGAAGGGGAGGGGGGTTACTCTACATATACCTAAGGGGAGGGGGTTACTCTACATATACCTATGGGGAAGGGGAGGGGGTTACTCTACGTATACCTATAGGGGAACGGGGGGGGTTACTCTCTACATATACCTATGGGGAAGGGGGGGTGGAACTGCATATACCTATGGGAAAGAGGGGGGGTGCAAGTGCATATACCTGTGGGAAAGAGGGGGGGGATGTAACTGCATATACATATGGGCAAGGGGGGGTGTAACTGCATATACCTATGGGAAAGGGGGGTTGTAATTGCATATTCCTATGGGAAAGGGGGGGTGTAACTGCATATACCTATGGGAAAGGGGGGGGTGTAACTTCATATACCTATGGGAAAGGGGGGGGTGTAACAGCATATACCTATGGGAAAGGGGGGGGTGTAACTGCATATACCTATGGGAAAGGGGCGATGTAACTGCATATACCTTTGGGAAAGGGGGGGGATGTAACTGCATATACCTATGGGAAAGAGGGGGATGTAACTGCATATATCTATGGGAATGAGGGGGGGGGGTGTAACTGCATGTACCTATGGGAAAGAGGGGGGGTTGTACCTGCTTATACCTATGGGAAAGAGGGGGGGGGAGGTAACTCTGCCTATACCTATGGGGAAAGGGGAGGAAAGGGGGGGGTAACTGCCTATACCAATGGGGAAGAGGGGGGTAACTCTGGCTATACCAATGGGGAAGAGGGGATAACTCTGCCTATACCAATTGGGAAGAGGGGGGGGAATCTGACTATACTTATGGGAAAAAAGGGGTTTAACTCTGCTTATACCTATGGGAAACGGGGGGAGGTTTTTGTCTTTAACTCTGCCTATACCTACGGGGAAAGGGAGTGGGGGACTCTGCTGCCTATACCTAAGGAGAAAGGGGGGTTAACTCTCTTCCTATACCTATTGGGAAGGGGGTTTAACTCTGCTGCCTATACCTACAGGGAAGAGCGCCTACCTAACTTTATACCTGGATGCCTAACTACTTACCTACATACCCAGCTACCTAACTATGTACATACCTGGCCTTCATACATGGCTGCCTAACTACCTAGATAGCCCCCTACCTACCTAACTTGTCACCTACCTACATATCTGGCTTCCTGATCTACCTACCTAGTTACCTATTTACCTGGCTACCTACCTAACCGTTTACTGTGCAGGACACCAAGGAGGGCATAATTACTTTTTGTGGGCCTATAGATGGAAATATTGTGTAGAGGAGGGGAGAGCACTGGAAAATGCAGAGTCTGACATGTTAAGAGATCCACATGGCGGTCTTATCCAGACGGAGAAGAAAAGGAAAGAGGACGCCGCTGATCAGAAAATACGTAATTGTGAGTCCCAAAATGTAACTGTAATCACTTATATGGTATACTTATCCTGTGTACAGCTGATATCTACCACCATATGGTCCTGTATATAATCACTTATACAGATCCTTTATTGTATACTGGTCTGTGTATAGTGGTTTTATTCAGTACAGTATGGCGGTATTATCCAGTTATTGTGTGGTGGTATATATTTACTCCTTGTATACCAGTATTATTGGTCTTGGAAATTTACCTATGTTAAAGTGTTTCTTATATATATATACATTTTAGTTTATTGTGTGTGGGATTTAGGTGGAATAGGGGCGTGGCAGAAGATTGACGAGCTGCAGGGCCTAGTAGGGGCCCTTCCTTTTTTTTGGTCCGTGGGCCCTGAGTGTTGTCAGTCCGCTCCTGGTAGGGGGTGTAATTAAGGGGGGGGGGAGGAGGGGGTAAATAAAGGGGGGGGGGAGGGGGTGTAATTAAGGGGGGGGGTGCCAAACAAAGGGTCCGCCCCGGGTGCCAAATACTCTAGGTACGCCCCTGTGCCTGAATGATACAGTGTGGAGGTGTTGGCAGCATGAGGAGACCATATAGTGGCTGAATGACACAGCGTGGAGGAGTTGGCAGCATGAGGAGATCATATAGCGGCTGAATGACACAGCTTGTAATGAGGCTGAAGCATGAGGAGACCATATAGTGGCTGAATGACACTGCGTGGAGGTGTTGACAGCATGAGGAGACCATATAGTGCTGAATGACACAGTGTGGAGACCATATAGTGGCTGAATGACACAGTGTGGAGGTGTTGGCAGCATGAGATGACCATATAGTGGCTGAATGACACAGAGTGGAGGTGATGGCAGCATGAGGAGACCATATAGTGGCTAAATGACACAGTGTGGAGATTAAACGATGAATTTTGAAATTTCCATTGAAAATGTATGGTACCTAGTCCTACCATAAACATATATAGGTAATGTCCTAGGCCCAGCAGCATTACTGTCAGGATCCGGGCTGGCGGAGGGTGAGGACACTGGAAGTGGATCCTCTGTGCCAGAGAGGTGATGGCGGGGGCCGTACCAGGGGAACGGAGTCTAAGGGGTTACTGGCATTCACCAGAGCCCGCCGCAAAGCGGGATGGACTTGCTGCGGCAGGTAACCCCCAGGTTGTTCCACCCGGTAGCGACTCAACCCCTCTGGCGGCTGAGATGGCGCGGTACAAAAGGACAAGGCAAGGCAAGGTCAGACATAGCAGAAGGTCAGGGCAGGCAGCAAGGTTCGTAGTCAGGGGCAACAGCAAGGATTCTGGAAACACAGGCAAAGGACACACTGGAACGCTTTCACTAGGCACTAGGCAACAAGATCCGGCAAGGGCAGAAAGAGGAAGTGATGTTTTATAGGGAAAACAGTAATTGGACTTGATTGGGCCAGGCACCAATTAGTGGTGCACTGGCCCTTTAAATTTCAGAGAGCCGGCGCGCGCGCGCCCTAGAGAGCTCGGCCGCGCGCCGGGACAGGACAGAGGAAGGACGGGGCAGGTGAGAAGAGACATGGGATGCGATCCGAGAACGGACACGTCCCGTCCCGCGGATCGCATCCCCTCCGGTGACAGGGTAGCAGCGCTCTCGGTCAGCAGCGCTGACCGGAGCGCTGCAAGCAGAGTAACGCCGCGAGGGCTCCGGGGAAGCAGCGGGACCCGGAGCACTCGGCGTTACAATTACTAAACCATGTAGTTGCTTAATGACACAGACAGGAGCAGGCAGCAACATGAGTACATAAGAAGGGTTCACAACCCTGAACATTAAAAGGTGAATGTTGAAATCTCTATTGAAGATGCATGTTAGCTAGTGCTACCATCCCAAAATTTAAGGCCCAAGCCAAGCAGCATCAGTAAGCTAAGAAGTTCCTGAAACACACAGGAGCAGGCAGCAGTACTCAAGAGGGTTTCATAACCCCTAAGATTGAAAGATCTATTGAAGAGGTATGTTACCTCGTGCTATCATCAAAGAATTTAAGGCCCAAGCCCAGCAGCATCACTAAACCATATTGTTGCTGAAACACACAGCCTGGAGCAGGCATCAGCATGAGTTTACAAGAGGGTTTCACAACCCCTAACATTAAAATGTTAATGTTGAAATCTGTGTACAAGATGAATGTTAGCTAGTGCTTACATCCAAACATTTTAGGCACAGGCCCAGCAGCATCAGTAAGCCAAGTAGTTCCTAAAACACACATCCTGGATCAGGCAGCAGGATGCGCACATAAGAGGGCTTCACAACCCCTAACATTAAAGATCAATGTTGAAATCTCAATTGAGCATGTATGTTTGCTAGTGCTAACATTAAAAAATTGTAGTTAATATCCAAGACAGTCCCAGCAGCATCAGAAAACAATATATTGGCTGGATGACACAGTCTGGAGGTGGGGAAACCATAAGGAGCTCATATAGCGTCTGAATGGTACAGCCTGGAGTTGGCCAAAGCATGAGAAGACCATATAGTGGCTGAATGGCACAGCCTGGAGTTGGCAGAAGCAAAAGAAGACAAAATAGTGGCTGAATGAAACAGCCTGGAGGTGGCAGCAGCAGCATCCTGAAAGTGACCCAGTGACCCAGTGGTGCGGTGGGTGGCAATACCAGTACTCGGTGATGAAGGTGGCTGGAATGTTTGTAACTAGGGAGCAGTGCCTTAAATCTGTTTGGCACTATCCATATTTGTGAAGTGTTGGTGTAGCACCATGGTCAATCTACTCTGATGCATCTGGTATTGGTGGGTGGAAATCCTGCCTGATCCAAGCCTGATTCATCTTCACAAAGGTCAGTCTCTTCACATTTTTCATGGACAGGCAAGTTCTCCTTGGGGTGACTATGGCCCCCGCCGCACTAAACACCCACTCTGATGCCACACTACTGGCCGGGCAGGACAGCTTTTCCAGCTTTTTCACTGCACACTGCAACAGTGTTTCTGGGTCCTCTGTCTCGCCTTTCTCATAACCCTCTAGCTCCTCTAGTTGATCATGCTCCTCCTCTCCTGTCAGATGACTAGAAATGCCGCCCATCTCATGAAACCTAAACTGTGCTCCACTGTGCCCCTCATCCTCCTCCAGTTCAGCCCCCACAGGGCTCATGTGGGCGTGAGATGTAGCCGCTATGTCTCCATTGCCCTGACCAGCCGTCGTTTCCAACACTTGTTGTAGGAAATAAAGCAGTGGAATGATGTTGTTCATCCCGTAATCCTGGCGACTCATGTATAATGTGGCTTCCTCAAAGCGTCTGAGCAAATGGCAGGCAGGTGTCATGTTTGAGTTGCCACTGGTTCACATTGAAGTTACACACGAGAATATCCGTATCCGCTTGGATCATCAAGAAATCGGTGATGGCTTTTCTCTGTTCGTACAGTCGGTCCAACATATGGAGGGTGGAATTCCAACGTGTGGCAACATCATAAATCAGACTATGTTGGAGGATACCATTGTGACGCTGCAGCTGAAGGAGGGTGTGCTTTGCGGTGTACAAGTGGCTGAAGTGCATGCAAAGTTTCCTTCTCAAGGTGTAGAAGCTGAATGTGCTCCTGTCTAAGTTGCTGGTGCTGCAGTCCCTCCCTTTTCAAGTGGTTAACACTGCACCTTTCAGAGAACTGATGGCTTGTACCGAGCCGAGGTGGAGAGTGCCAAGCTGTCATTTCTTTGCGAAGAAGGCAGTACCAGCCCTGCACAATTATGTGGAAGACAAGGTGAGCCAGTCCTTGAGCCTGTCGGTGTGTGTACCAAAGTGCAAGGCAGCACCGAGGTTTGGAGCTATAACTATGGTCAGGAACAATACATGTCCTTTACGGCTCACTGGGTGAATTTGGTTCCTGCACAGCCACAACTTGGACAGGTCACACTGTTTCCTCCTCCATGCTCTCAGGCCGTTGGTCCTGTGACAGTGTGCGACTCCACCTCCTCATCCTCTACAGTGTCCTCAGCCTCCACTTCCCAGACAAGACTCAGTGCCCCTTCAGCATACCATGTGTGCAGGCTGTTCTACACATGTCACGGTGTCACGCTGTTCTACACATTATTTGCCTTGGTGAATGGAGTCGCACAGGGGAGGAACTGCTAAAAGTAATTCCTAAAGCAATCGGAGCATGGCTTACTCCACTAAAACTGGAAATGCGAACCATGGTGACTGGGACGGGAACATCTTGTCTGCACTGCGACAGGGAAGGCTGAGCCATACGCCTTGCATGGCACACATGTTTAATCTGGTTGTCAAGGGCCTCCTGAAGTGTTCCCTCCATTTGCAAGACATCCTAACAATGGGAAGGAAACTTTTCATGCACTTCAGCCACACGTACACCACAAAGCACACCCTCCTTGAGCTTCAGTGTCAGAACGGAGACCTGCTACAGAGAGATCTTATGTAGTCAGTTGGCCGATGCCTATCGATGCCATTATCCATCCTCTCGCAGGTCTAACTCGGGGGACCCTCTGTGCTCACCTTCCACTGCAATGGCTGCTGGGGAGGGATGGGGTGGCAGGAGTAGTACCAGCTCAATTAGCAGCAGTCTGAGTCTACAGTCACTGGTGAGTATCTTTCTTTACCCGCATAGTGAAGCAACTCATCAGCAGCAAGTAGACCTGGAGCAGGACCTGAACCAGCAGGTGGTGGCATACCTTGACATGCCTATGCCAACACACCTTGAAGTTCCGCTGGACTTTTGGGCAGCCAAACTTGATTTGTGACCGCAACTTGCAGAGTTTGCCCTGGAAAAGCTGTCCTGCCCGGCTAGTAGTGTGGCATCAGAGAGGGTGTTTAGTTTGGTGGAGGCCATAGTAACCCCAAGGAGAACTCGTCTTTTCACGAAAAATGTGGAGAGACTGACCTTTGTGAAGATGAATCAGGCATGGATCAGCCAGGATTTCCACCCACCAATGCCTGATGCATGAGAGTAGATTGACCATGGTGCCACACCAACACTTCACAAATATGGATAGTGCCAAACAGATTTAAGGCGGTGCTCCCCATTCCTCCACATCAGACCATTTTTTCACCCACCTTATTCACCGGGTACTGGTATTGCCATCCACCGCACCACCACTGTCTCATTCAGCCACTATATCATCTCTTCATGCTTCTGCCAACTCCAGGCTGTGCCATTCAGCCACTATATGGTCTCTTCATGCTTCAGCCACCTTCAGGCTGTGCCATTCAGCCACTATATGGTCTTCTCATGCCGCCAACTCCAGGCTGTACCATTTAGCCACTATATGTTCTACTGATGCTGCAGCCAACTCCAGGCTGTGCCATTCAGCCACTATATGTTCTACTTATGCTGCCGAAAACTCCAGGATGTGCTATTCAGCCACTCTATGGTCTCCTCATCTGCCGCCAACTCCTGACTGTGTCATTCAGCCACTGTAAAGTCTCCTCATGCTTCAGCCACCTCCAGGCTGTGCCATTCAGCCACTATATGGTCTCCTCATGCTGCCGCCAACTCCAGGCTGTGCCATTCAGCCACTATATGATTTACTGATGCTGCAGGTCCTGGGACATTAGCTACAAATTTTCATGGTAGAACTAGCTACCATAAATCTTCAATTTAAATTTTAAAATTAATCTTTAAATCTTAGGGATTGTGAGGCCTATTGGTCTCCTCATCAATAGTGTGTACATTTAATAAAAAACTACTTGTCCATAGGACTAAAACGGAGCAAAATCTACTTGTCCCTCATGACGATCCACTTGTCCAGAACAATTTTTGCTTTTACACTCTCATTTTTTCCTCCTCGTACTATAAAAGCCATTTTTTTTAGCATTCCATGCTGTATGAGGGCTCAATTTGTGCACCATAATCAGTTTTTTTTGCATCGGTACCATTTTGGTATTTATCTGACTTTTTAATCACTTTTCAACTGGGATATTATAAAAATAGCAAATCTGTGGTTTGATATTTTTTTTTTTTTACATTTAAGTGATTTACCGTATTGGATACATAATTTTATATTTTAATAGTTTGTACAATTATGCATGCAGCAATACTAATTATGTTTATTTTTATTAAGTCTGCATGTTTTTATATAGGAAAAGGGGGTGATTTGAACTTTTAACATGGAAGGGGTTAATATGTGTCTTTTAAACTTTTATTAAAACTTTTTTTTTTATTTATTTTTTACCCTTTATTAGACTTTTAGGAGGAATCATTAGATTCCTCATACAGATCAATGGAACTCTTTTGATTTCCATTGATCTGTGTGCTGGGCAATCCATTGATAAAGCCTAGTCCAGCCAGGATCTATCAATGACAGAACCATGGACAGCAGGAAAGCAGAGGTAAGCCCTCCGGCTACCTCTATAGTGGATCTCCCCCCGCGCTCACGGCGATCCACGCCACTAGCCCAACAGGGAGCATTCACATGTACCTTTAGACGCCGCTGTCAGCTTTGACAGTGGCAACCTAAAGGGTTAATTTCCAGCCTGCTGGTTATTAGTGGCGGCTGAGAACAGCCGGGGGCTGCAGAGTACAGAGTGGGCAGGAGTCAGAAGCCCTCTCAATACAGACTGCTGAGCTCCGCGCTTGTCATGTCTGGCCCTGCTTGGCCGAAGCAGGGCTAAGGGCCTGAAAAATTCACCTGCCCGGTGCCCGGAACTGCATGTCTCGGGCCTCGGGCGATTCGAATTCCATATCCCTGCTCATGCTGCCTCGAGCTGCAGGCTGTGTCATTAAGCCACTATATGGTTTACTGATGCTGCTGGGCCTGGGACATTACCTACAAATTTTCATGGTAGAACTAGCTACCATATATCTTCAATTTTAATATTAAAATTAATCTTTAAATCTTAGGGACTGTGAATCCTTATGGTCTCCTCATGCTGCCGCCAACTCCAGGCTGTGTCATTCAGCCACTATATGGTCTCCTTTTGCTGCCGCCAATTCCAGGCTGTGTAATTCTGCCAGATTATGGTCTCCTCATGCTGCTGCCACCTCTAGGCTCTGTCATTTTGCTGCCATGTGACTTCTTGTTAATTTGGGTTTTGTTGTCATACAGTATTAGTTCAAAGTCCACACAAGTGGACATTAAACTTGGGAATCTAATATAAATCTTAAATTTAAATTTAAAAATATTGATGTAATCTTTTTAAGACTGAGGCCCTGTAGTCGTCGCCATTATATTATCTGTGGAATTATGACAAGAATCCAATGAAACAGCTTGAAGCAATAACAATGAACCATAACTGATTAAATTAAACATTCACACTTTCACAGTCAGGGGGGCACTGAGAGGCAGGGGCTGGGACAGGTGGTATCTCACCTGGCGGAGGACCGCCAGCTCCATTTTAAGATACAAGTACAAGCTTTTTCACTGCAGCCACTTCTAGCTTTATGCGCCCACTTATCCAATGGCATAGAAGCTGAATGTACTCCTGTCCGAGTTGCTGGTACTGCAGTCCCAAACCAAATTTCTTTGGAAAATTCTGCAAATCAGCCAAATCAAATTTTTCAAAAGTTTACTCATGTCTAGCCATCACATTAAGGTGCTCTGCAAGTGGCATGAGTTTTCAGGCCCACAGTAGACCATGTCAGTGTCCCTGATAACCTTTTTTTTCCATTCAAGTTTGGTGCTCCCTATTGTGCCATGTGGCAGTACAATTGTTTATTATATGTTATAATATTGTAGACCTGGTACACTTAGGTCATTTTTTTTTATTATGTAGTATATTGAAAAGTAGGTATAATATTAAGAATAATATGATGGAGTGATGGTTTAGCGTGTGTGCATGTAGCATCACATTTTTTTGTATACTCTTCTCATTAATATTTAATAACAATTTTAAGCGTCAACAGGTATTTTGTTTCCACTAACTGATAATTGATAAAATACAGTCCTAGGAGTTGTTTACCAAACTGATCCCATGGGATTTGTGCCGTCTATAGGTACCCTCATTTATGGTTGGCAGGGCAGATTCCTTTGGCTTATGTAGAGTTGCAATCATTACCATTATCTTTACCATTATGATTATAGGGTTTTCATAATTTCACATTTCTAATATTCTAACTTATTTTTTAAATGAAACTTAATATGCCAAATCAACTCATTGATGGGAAAAAATCACATTTATTTGATCATTTAAGGCATCAGTGTAACAACACATTTCTGAATGCTGAACGGATTTGATTTTGCTAATTAAAAGAGCTTGGATTTTGTTCACTTTGGATATCCTCCTTGAGGTCCTCCCTGGCAACAATCTAAAAACATAAAAAACAGGAATTTGTTGTTATTTGGATAACAAACTATCAAATTACATTTTTATATTTTATGAAACACTGTGCACATGCAAATCACTACATGTCCCAAGCTATGCCCTTGCAAATTAGAATTAGTTTCCCACAGTAGGAGCTATGTCAAATCATACCACTCTACTAATGCATCATTACAATAGACTTATAAAATATTTATTCAAATGACAAGACCCTTATTGATAATATTTAAGCAGCAATACCTAGGACTTTAACTTATTCTGAATTACATAAACCCATCTCTTTGAATAAATCTCAAATAAATAATAATAATTTGTAACAAGAAGAAACAAAAGTAATATCATAAGTTACCTGATTTGTTTCCTCCAAAGCCTCCTCCAAAGGCTCCCCCATAGCCGCCTTGACCACCTCCTGAAAGAGTTAAATGTATTCAGATGTTAGACACCATAATTGCAACAACATTCCAGATTTATGAAAAATATTCTGATATTTTAGTTTATTAAAGGGGGCCTGTGAGGTAAACATGGCTTCTGATCCACATTATTCCAACTCTGTGAAAATAGCCTAATTTTTACCAAAAACAAGTGTATTAAGGATTAAAGGGATTTTCCAAAGGCTGTCATAAACTTTCAATAACCGTCTGCCGACAAGTATCTCTTCTGACCTCCCCATACATGTGAACGTTCAGCACAGCTGAACATTTATGCATTTTCTATAAGAAGGAAAAGGGCAAATCGGAGCCACACAGTTCTAGTGCCAGCTTGTCCCTCCTAAAACAATAGGATCAGCCTAAAATCAGTAAAAATCCAACACGCCTGATCCTTTTCTCCCCCATGATCATCCATCAGTGGAGAGTTGGGAGCCATTCACCTTAGACAATTGGCTAAACCTGCTGTTCTGGGATGTCCGAAGATCGGACTGTGGAGCTCCAGAAAGCTCACGATGGAAGGCAAGGCACTTGTCCTGCGGAGTGAAGTTTTGCCTGTGCTCCAATATACCGCACAGGCCTGGCCTCCCCATACCACCGTTTGCAAGGCCATCACCCGGACAGTGTTTGGCTTCGTCTGGGGCAAAATGGACAGAGTCAAGAGGACCGTGATGTACAAGGAACCCCGCAAGGGTGGGAAGGGAATACCCGACATCCCCGCTCTGCTGAGGGCCTCCTTTGCATGTGTCACGGTGCAGCGGTCTCTTGTAGAAAAGACTGGCTCAGCGGGCAGGTCCATGTCTCGCTTGCTTCTCATGCCCCTCTGGAGACAGCTGGGCTGGGACAAGTGGGACAGCTCCATCCCTTACAACTGGAACACTCCCTGGTTCTATGGGGATGTTGTCCGGTTTGTGAGGGAGCACCAGCTGGAAGGACTGAAACCAGACCTATGGAAGCCAAAGACAATCCACAAGCTCATCCGAGCTAAGGACTCGACAGAGCTGGTTCCGGGACTCCCCGCAGCCACTGCAGAGACAGTTTGGAACAATGTGGCCTCAAAGCGGCTTACCAATGGACACAAGGACTTGTCGTGGATGGCCGTCATGGGAGGTCTCTCTCTCAGGTCATTCATGCATGCCCGCAACCTGTGCAAGACCCGGTACTGCCCCCGTTGCCCCTACGTGGAGGAAACATCTTTCCACGTGTTTTGGCAGTGCCCCTTTGCACAGGGTCTGTTGGACGCCCTAGAACAGGAACTCAGAGACTCAGTGCCCAGGAGCTGCCTATCGTACCATTCGGTGCTTTACGGCCTGTTCCCTGGGACCCACGACGTGGAGGCCATCCAGGAGGCCTGGCGCCTTATGAACTGTTTTAAGGACGCAGTGTGTCTTGCCAGGAACCGCCTCGTGATCAACAGGGAAAACATGTCCGTCCGGGACTGCCGCAGGTTCATCAAGAACCTGCTTAGAGACTATCCCATCTTGGACAGCTCGGCCGTTGATGAGGAAGAAGAGGAGTGAAGACCCCTCTCCTTCTCCCATGTCTCCCTGAAGATACAGCCCAACAGTTTGGCCCTGTGATCCGCCCCCTCCCTACCCCCACATAGTCGCCCACACCCCTACCCCGATCACAGATTGTATTATTTGGTTTTTTTGTTTGATCTCTTGTGCCTTTATATTGCAGGATTGAGCTGAATGTTAGAGTAGCATGGTGTGCGATGTATAGCTTAGGGAACCTTTGCTGTGTATTGTACTATCATGCTTTGCGTGACTGTAATTTATTGTACGACTTGTAACGACTGAACGGAAAATAAAGCTCTTTCAATCAAAAAGTGGGTACCTTTAGGCATACAGGCAATATACTTAGCGGTACCCCTTATCAGGTTGTGGCAGGATCCTGGTTATGTTTTGCAGCTGTTAACCTTGTGCTGATTGTGATCAGCGGATTAAACTGCAGCTGAAACTGTGGTTGGGGTATTGGCTGTTCCTGGACCCTAATTACAGCTAAGGCTAAATTGTTAGAAAAGTAAAAAGTCTTTTTATTTATTTATTTTTATCCACAAATAGATGTCTTTGTCTGAAAGCAATATCTGGCTTCCTGTTAATAAATTACTATATTTACCTAATAAGTAGCCAGCTTGTACAGACCCTATGTATGTGCTCTTTCAGGCAATATCACACACAGAAGTCCACTATTTGTGTTCCCTTTGTATTAGCTAAGCAAATACTTGCAATACACACCAAATATTATGAAGAGGCTGGCTTACTTACACCAATATTATGTGGGAAATGACTAGCCTGCTGCCGCACCCAGCATTGGAGGTCTTCATGGCATAATCAAAATATATCACACCCAACAGAACACTGCATAGCAGCACATAGAGGGCATCTAGTTGTTGTGCAGCCTCTGTGCAAATGGCTGTGCCTATTTTATGGAGCCTTTAGATAATTTTCTTGTAGACAAGCACATGACTATGGCTACACAATTTCTAATTCAATGGCAGTATTATATTTAATTAGCTTGAAAGCCATAAGGTTATTTTTATATTTTTCTGTTTATAATTCACTGTACCTGACATACCACCACCAAATGGTCCTTGTCCATAGCCACCACCTGTAATAGAAAAGTGAAAATATATTTCTCATTTTAATATATATGCATCTATTATTTTGCAGTTATGTATATACTGTACATACAGACTGCATATAGTTAGTTCCCCTTTATATCTGTATAAATTATGTTTCTTAGTTTTCCCTGCAAACTAGTTTTATTATAACCTATTTTACTATGCAATTGCTTTAAGCTAACATTTTTACTTCTCAGTGTATGCATTCTATTGTCTTTTGTCTATTATGAGAAAACAGACTTTTTTTTCAAGGTGCAACATTCAAGAGCAGTTTGGTAGCAAAAATACATATTTATAAATGTGTTAATTTTATAACTTACCCATACCATATCCTCCACCGAAGCCTCCCTGCTGAAATCCACCACCACAGTTACCTCCAGATCCACCTTGTTGATGTCCACCTCCTGAATTAAAGCCACCCATGCCACCAAAGCCACCTTGATTATAGCCACCATAACCACCTTGCTGAAAGCCAGGGCCACCCGGGTAACCACCACCACAGTCACCACCAAAGCCCCCTCCTGAACCTCCTTGATTGCATCCACCACCAGACCCTTTAATACCAGACATGATATCTCTGTATACAACTAAGCAGTGCAGAGAAAGAGTTTGAATGTATGTCTGCTTGAGTAGGAAAAGGCTCCATTTATATCCCTGAACTAACCGTAATTTTCAAATGCCTTGTTTTTCCATTGGCTATAATTTTATTTGTATATACTTTTTTACAAGGATGGACAAATGTGTATAATGTATAAACCATTTCTTCTTGTTAGTATGTTCAGTAGCATTAATAACAGGGCGTTTTCCTTGCCCTGTGCTTTACTTAGGCACTATAAAAACTATTATTTACATGACTTGTTAAAAATAGTATATCTACTGCCACTCATGCATTATATATAATGATAAATGGAGGTTTTGTGCTGAACTTACTTTATTTATAGGATAAAACAACATTTTTTAAATATGTTACATGTATAACTGAGTGTGTAGTATGTACATAATAATATACTTGTTTTAGCAGCATCACATTTTAATAATTCCATTCTTTCTCCTCATAGGTTTTTGTTTCATTTTGAAACACTGTAAACAATTAATATAAAAGTAGATTTTTTTTAACTATTGTATATGTACATACTTTAGCAGTAGATTATTATAATTATTACTTTTTTGGCAATAACTCTTGACACTGAAAACATCCTATAATTTAAGTGACGCTGTTGGTACATATAACGTTTGTGTGGCGTATGGTATCCTTTGGAATTCATCTTTGTGCAGCAAAAGTGTTTTATTTCAAACTTTTGGATTGATAGCCTTGCATGTTATGAAAAATAAGCAAGGCCACTTAAATTTAATTAATTTTTAAATTTTTTTTAACTTCCCTATACTGTCGGCTGTCCGACAATACTGGGAGTTGTTTTGCAACAGCTGGAGGCTCCGTTCTGGAAACAGTGGCGTACCAGACGTTTTTAATTTTTATTGGGGAGGGGGGCTATGTAGGGGTATTTTTCTTAACTAGCAATTTACAAACCACGCAGCAGCAGCCTGGAATTTCCAGGGTGGCAAAAGCAATTTATTTTGGCCCTTCCCAGCCTAAATAATGCCATCCTGCTACCCAGTCCCAAATTGTCATTTTTGGATGCTTTGGGCATGACAGTATTATACACTTCCTGCTACCCATGGTGCTACCAGGGTAATAACAAGGGGGCCTTTTATGGGCTAACACCAAACCTCAGATAAGTAATGGACACTGGCTATCAGACAGCTTCACTACTAATCCTGTAAGTGATTTTTTTTACAATCTTTACAATAAAGACACTTCCACACTCCTTGTTGGCCAGATGGTCATTAACGTAGCCCACTGATTCTGATGTAGTCCTCTGCATGTGGAAATCTGAAAGACAAATAAAAAAATTAAAAAAAACAAAGAGCAAAAAAATTGTTAGAACATGTAGTGGGTGCTGTAGCAGGGAAGAGAACCCAGAAAATGTAGAAAACTGTTTTCACATCACGTTTTTAACTTGTGTTGGGGTGTATGCATCTTAAGTAAGGGTCTCTACATGGCATATATTGGTGTTCCAATTGTTTAGGGACACCGCTCCTTCTCTGGTTGAAATCTATGTATGTATAGTACTATACATTTTATGTATTTTTGTGGGAAGTTTTGGTTAATAGTTTTTTTCTATTAGTGAGTACATCACATTTTTTTTTTTTTACTATTTTATTATATCTTTTCATGTGACAACACTGAAGGAATGACACTGCTGCAATCTAAAGTAGGAAGTGAACAGCCTGTATAACAGAGTTTAAAGGGGTATTCCAGGCCAAAACTTTTTTTATATATCAACTGGCTGCGGAAAGTTAAACAGATTTGTAAATTACTTCTATAAAAAAAATCTTAATCCTTCCAATAGTTATTAGCTTCTGAAGTTGAGTTGTTGTTTTCTGTCTAACTGCTCTCTGATGACTCACATCCCGGGAGCTGTGCAGTTCCTATGGGGATATTCTCCCATCATGCACAGCTCCCGGGACGTGACATCATTATTGAGCAGTTAGACAGAAAACTTCAGAAGCTAATAACTATTGGAAGGATTAAGATTTTTTAATAGAAGTACTTTACAAATCTGTTTAACTTTCTGGAGCCAGTTGATATATATAAAGAAAGGTTTTGCCTGGAATACCCCTTTAATGTTGATGTCACCATACAGCTGTTTCAAAGGACAGGTTCCATGCAGAACAGGCCTCCCCATGGCTGACCAAAGAAGTTGAGTACACATGCTCAGCATTATATCCAGAGGTTGTGTTTGGGAAATAGAAGTATGACTGTTGCCAGCATTTCTGCAGAGGTTAAAGCGGTGGGGAATGAGTCTGTCAGTGCTCAGTCTATGTGTCGTGCACACTGCTTTAACCCCTTCAGGACGGAGCCCATTTTGGCCTTAAGGACCGGAGCGTTTTTTGCACATCTGACCACTGTCACTTTAAACATTAATAACTCTGGGATGCTTTTAGTTATCATTCTGATTCCGAGACTGTTTTTTCGTGACATATTCTACTTTAACATAGTGGTAAATTTTTGTCGATACTTGCATCCTTTCTTGGTGAAAAATCCGTAAATTTGATGAAAAATTTGAAAATTTTGCATTTTTCTAACTTTGAAGCTCTCTGCTTGTAAGGAAAATGGATATTACGAATACATTTTGGTTCACATATACAATATGTCTACTTTATGTTTGCATCATAAAATTGACGTGTTTTTACTTTTGGAAGACACCAGAGGGTTTCAACGGTCAGCAGCAATTTTCCGATTTTTCACAAAGGACATACCTCATATGTCTATGTAAAGTGTTTGGCGGGCGCAGTAGAGGGCTCAGAAGGGAAGGAGCGACAAGGGGATTTTGGAGAGTACATTTTTCTGAAATGGTTTTTGGGGGGCATGTTACCTTTAGGAAGCCCTTATGGTGCCAGAACAGCAAAAAAAAAACACATGGCATACCATTTTAGAAACTAGACCCCTCGGGGAATGTAACATGGGATAAAGTGAACCTTAATACCCCACAGGTGTTTCACGACTTTTGCAAATGTAAAAAAAAAAAAAAAAAAAATTTACCTCAAATGCTTGTTTTTCCAAAAAATTTTTATTTTTAAAAAGGGTAATAGCAGAAAATACCCCTAAAAATTTGAAGCCCAATTTCTCCCGATTCAGAAAACACCCCATATGGGGGTGAAAAGTGCTCTGCTGACGCACTACAGGTCTCGGCAGAGAAGGAGTCACATTTGGCTTTTTGAACGCAAATTTTTCTCTGGGGGCATGCCGCATTTAGGAAGCCCCTATGGTGCCAGGACAGCAAAAAAAAAAACCACATTGCATACCATTTTGGAAACTAGACCCCTCGGGGAACGTAACAAGGGGTTAAGTGAACCTTTATACCCCACAGGTGTTTCACGACTTTTGCATATGTAAAAAAAAAATTTTTTTTTTACCTAAAATGCTTGTTTTCCCAAAAATTTTACATTTTTAAAAAGGGTAAAAGCAGAAAATACCCCCCAAAATTTGTAACACAATTTCTCCCGAGTACGGCGATACCCCATATGTGACCCTAAACTGTTGCCTTGAAATACGACAGGGCTCCAAAGTGAGAGCGCCATGCGCATTTGAGACCTAAATTAGGGATTGCATAGGGGTGGACATAGGGGTATTCTACGCCAGTGATTCCCAAACAGGGTGCCTCCAGCTGTTGCAAAACTCCCAGCATGCCTGGACAGTCAACGGCTGTCCGACAATACTGGGAGTTGTTTTGCAACAGCTGGAGGCTCCGTTCTGGAAACAGTGGCGTACCAGACGTTTTTCATTTTTATTGGGGAGGGGAGGGGGGCTGTGTAGGGGTATGTGTATACGTAGTGTTTTTTACTTTTTATTTTATTTTTTGTGTTAGTGTAGTGTAGTGTTTTTAGGGTACAGTCGCACGGGCGGGGGTTCACAGTAGTTTCTCGCTGGCAATTTGAGCTGCAGCAGAAAGTTTGCGGCAGCTCAAATTTGCAGCCAGATACTTACTGTAATCCTCCGCCCATGTGAGTGTACCCTGTACGTTCACATTGGGGGGGACATCCAGCTGTTGCATAACTACAACTCCCAGCATGCCCGTTGGCTGTCGGTGACTGCTGAGAGTTGCAGTTTTGCAACAACTGTAGGCACACTGGTTATGTATCACTGAGTTTGTGACCTAACTCAGTGTTTCACAACCAGTGTGCCTCCAGCTGTTGCAAAACTACAACTCCCAGCATGTACGGTGCATGGTGTACGGTGACTGCTGAGAGTTGTAGTTTGCAACAGCTGGAGGCACACCGGTCGTGAAACACTGAGTTAGGTAAAAAAAAAACTCTGAGTTTCACAACCAGTGTGCCTTCAGCTGTTGCAAAACTACAACTCTCAGCAGTCACCGACAGCCAACGGGCATGCTGGGAGTTGTAGTTATGCAACCAGCAGATGCACCACTATAACTCCCAGCATGCACTTTAGCTGTTTGTGCAAGCTGGGAGTTGTAGTTATACAACAGCTGAAGGTACACTTTTCCATAGAAAGAATGTGCCTCCAGCTGTTGCAAAACCATAAGTCCCAGCATGCCCATAAGGGAATGCTGGGAATTGTGGTGGTCTGCCTCTTGCTGTTGCATAACTACAGCTCCCAGCATGCCCTTTTTGCATGCTGGGAGCTGTTGCTAAGCAACAGCAGGAGGCTGTCACTCACCTCCAACGATCCAGACGCTGCAGGTCAGTCCCGCCGCCGCAGCTGCTCCTGGGGCCCCGATCCCAACAGGGGCGCCGGGGATCGGGGTCCCCAGCACCCGGGGTGCACGTCCCGCACCCGCTCACGTCCTCCAGAAGAGGGGCGGAGCGGGTGCGGGAGTGACACCCGCAGCAGGCGCCCTGATTGGCCGGCCGGTAATCCGGCCGACGAATCAGGGCGATCGTGAGGTGGCACCAGTGCCACCTCACCCCTGCAGGCTCTGGCTGTTCGGGGCCGTCAAAGATGGCCCCGAACAGCCAGTAATTCCGGGTCATCGGGTCACTGGAGACCCGATTGACCCGGAATCGCCGCAGATCGCTGGACTGAATTGTCCAGCGATCTGCGGCGATCGCCGACATGGGGGGGCATAATGACCCCCCTGGGCGATATGCCGGGATGCCTGCTGAACGATTTCAGCAGGCATCCGGCTCCGGTCCCCAACCGGCTAGCGGTGGGGGCCAGAAATCCCACGGGCGTATGGATACGCCCTCGGTCCTTAAGGACTCGGGATGCAGGGCGTATCCATACGCCCTATGTCCTGAAGAGGTTAAATTGTTCTGCATGGCTGTTGTCCCAGAAGGAAGCCTCCTTCAAAGATTATACACAAGAAAGTCTGAAAACTGTTTACTGTCTACTGAGATAGATATTTTCCCAGTTCAAGAGACATAAAATACCGCCACACATTAACGCTACATAGTGACTGAATATTACCTCCATACTGGTAATGAATAGTGTTGCTCGCGAATATTCGCAATGCAAATTTTATTCGCGAATATTGCATATTCGCAAATTCGCGAATATTCGTGAATATAGCACTATATATTCGTAATTACGAATATTCGTTTCCTTTTTTTTTTTATTTCACTGTACACATCACAGTGATCACCCCTCTCTGCTTCCAGCTTGTGTGGTCTAAAGAAGGCTCTAATACTACTGTGTGAGACTGGCGTGCACATTTTCTATGCTGTGCAAATTTTTGCATATGCTAATTTTCGCATATGGTAATTTTCGCATGCGCGAATTTTCGCATATGCGTAAAATAAAACGCCAATATTACGAATATGCAAATTTAGCGAATATATGACGAATATTTGTCCATATATTCGCGAAATATCGCAAATTCGAATATGCCCTGTGCTGCTCAACACTAGTAATGAATTAAAATCCAGATAAACAAATGAATATTACCAATGGAACTACTATTCAAGGGAGAAATATGGATATACCAGGAGTACACAATACCACTATATAATAATTGAATAATTTTGCCATAAAACACATTATATAGAGAACAATATCTCCCTTCAAAATAACTCAACACACCCATTCATGGCTAAATTTTGCTGTCAATATTTTGATGTGGCCACCATTGTTTTCCAACACTGCCTTAAGCCTCCACGGCATGGAGTTCACCAGAGCTTACCAGGTTGCCACTGGAGTCCTGTTCACTCTTCCCTAATGGTATCACAGAGCTGGGGGATGTTAGAGACCTTTTGCTCCCCACCTTCCATTTAAGGATGCTCCACCGATGCTCAATAGTGTTTAGATGTGAAGACATGCTTGGCCAGTCCATCACCTTTACCCTCAGCTTGTTTAACAAGACAGTGTTCATCATGGAGGTGTTTTTGGTCATAATATCATGTTGCAATACTACCCTATGGCCAAAGAGAGGGATGCTCTACTTCAGTATGTCACTGTATTTGTTGGCATTCATGGTTCCCTTAATGAACTGTAGCTTCCCAGTTCCAGCAGCACTCATGCAGTCTCAGTCCATTACACTCCCGCCACAATGCTTGACTGTACGCAAGACACATGTATCTTTTTACTCCTCATATGGTTGAATCCACACACTCTCAACACCATCTGAACCAAATAAGCTTATTCTTGGTTCCATACAATACAGAATATTGGGCTCAAGGTCACAGATATTGATCAATATATTATTTATTGTACATAAAAATATAATTTCAACATACGTATATTTATAAAGTATGTTGTATCCTGCAACTCCCAGGGACCTTGTGTGTTGTCAGGATCACTACACATAAAATAATTATAAAATAGGACCCCACACTTAATGGGACTAGTCCATCATAAGAATAATAATACTCAAAAAGTTCCGTTATTATCCTCAGACACAATAGTGGCTTGTATATATGTTGGGGATAATAGTGCTCAATAAGTTCCGTTATTGTCCTCTGACACGTTATTGACTGGAAGGTATATGATGAATGATAATGCTAGCCAGATGCAGTGTATTCAGTTTGTCATAGATGAGATGCTCACTGGTCCTGGAGTGGAATTAAGAGGACTTCTATGCGTATCGTAAACAAATTGGAGTTTACCTTACAGTGTACGTTGGTTTTTGCCCCTGTGTTGGCTCTCTTAGCTGGAGAGAGCGCAGCTGGGGACTCAGACATCTCCAATATACTATGATTACAGTTACATCCAGTAACTCAGTTTCCTTTTTTTTTTGTCCCTCAGTAGACAGGTGTATTTTTCTACTAGGCAGGCATGTCCACCAGTAGACAGGCAGTCCAACATTGCCCAGGTATGTCCCACCCAGTAGGCAAGTAGTCAAACCATTTGGCAGGTATGTTTCCCTCTGTAGAAAATTATTTCCCCATTAGTCAAGCATGTTCCCACATATGTAGGTAGTCCCTACTTTAGCCAGGTATGCCACCCAGTAATCAAGATCCCCCCATTATCTTGGTATGTCCCCCCAGTAGGCAGGTAATTCTCCCATTAGCCAGGTATGTCCCCCTAGCAGGCACGTATTCCCCAAATGATACAAGTATGTCCCTCCAGTAGGCAGGTAGCTGACAATGGTGAAAGTCCACAGCAGCAGGATTATGTTGACTGCATAGCATCCCCCTGCTCCGCTCCTCAGGCAACTGGGACAGGGACACATGAGGGATGTATTTTAGCAGGCATGTCAGCTACTACTAACCACTGCCATTAAACACAATCAGGTACCAGAACAATCAGTCACCCTCTGCATTTTTAAGAGAAGTGGCTACTGGTAGCAGATGTGTCATGCAAGTGGACCAGCCACACTGTCAGGCAGATGTTTAAAATACATACATAAATAAATAAATACAAAAATTAAATAAATAAATAAATCTGTCTGGTGTCAGGAGGCCCCACAGCTAGTAGAGCCCATGGGCTGAAGCCTATCTCAGCTCATTTTGTTAATCCAGCCTTGGGAGGACCATGAGTTTATATCTTCCACAGTGCTTAGAGAAATATTGACAAAAGTAAAAAAAAATAACTAATCGTTGGCAGATTTGAAAACACAGATTAGGGCTGTGCCAACTAATTTTATGGTATTGTAAGGTGACCTGTAGGCAGGATGACCCTGAATCACATGCAACATTCAGCCTATCGGCAGCCATATTGCGGCCAGTCACTACAGCCTTTCATTGCAGAGAGATAGATAGGGACAGACAGCGCTGTGTGTTGGCCAGAAAAGCATTTTTCCAGCACCAATTCACCTTCTAGTCACATCAGGGACACAGAGGGACAGAGAGCAGTGTGTTTTGCACAGAAAAGCATTCTTACAGCAGCAATGCACCTCCCAGTCACTACAGCATTCTATTACAGAAAGGGACAGAGAGCAGAGTGTTGCAAAGAACAGCAGTGATTCAGCTCAAGCACAAATCCTGCCTAGAAACACTGATAGGGAAGGGAGTGAAATTGACAGAGTAAGTGCAATTTTGGGTGTAGTACACAGCGACTGTGGGTTGCAGCACTGGTGTGTACTGCTGGTGTTGTACTCAATTACTTTTTTAAGCGTTCTGCAGTGCATTGTCCTCCCCTCATAAGTGCATACCACATGCATACATCTAAGTGGTGTACTATTTTGTTCCTGTTAAAGTCTCAAGGGCCTAGATACTGTGAAAGACCAGGGAAAAGTACACACCGGCTGGTGTTGTATACAAATACTGTTTTAAGCATACTGGAGAGCATTGTCCTCCCCTCATAAGTGCATATCACAACTCAAGGGCCTAGATACTGTTAGAGGCCAGGCTAAAATACACACCATTTTTGTTGGAGCACTCTGCAAATTGGGTGAAGTGAATTGTAAAAATAAATGTGAATGCGTAGCTCAACAACATAAAATGCACAAGGTTAACTGAATATCTCTCACCCAAAAGAGGAGAAGAAGAAAATATTCAAAAAGTAAAAGTGTGTCAGTCCTCAGTGCATTAACTCCACAAAAAGTTAAATGGCCAATGTCTGGTATCACCAAGAAAGGAAATAAACGTTATAAATGTACCAATAGGTATAGATTTATTATATATAAAAACTCATATAAAATAAATGTTATTGACAAAATATAATTAAGGAATGGTAAAAATAATGTGCCTTACGTGGGGCCCCACGTGGGCACTGATAAAATGATAAAAATCTGATGCCACAGATCTGTATAGAGTCTGTGGTCACAAATTCACACAAGAATTAAATATCCCACAATATATGACTGAATTCAGTTATGTCCCCTGTAACAAAACATTAACCAGCAATAAAGAAACAACCTGTAATAAAAAACCACCTGCAAATGAGAAATATAAATATAGATGCAAATAAATATTGTAAGTTTTCATTGGTTGTGATTTCCTATAGGTGAATAGATCGCAATCTTAGTGCATAGTCCTGTGTGAGAATGTGGCCACATTCATATATCCCGTGTATAATGTTGCAGTCTCTCAGTCTTTTAGTTATATTCTGCCGGCCGAGTACTGCTATTCTCGGAGCTCACAGAGGGAGACGCGGCTGTATATTGCCGCCCCAGCTCGAGCGTGATACAGCCAGCCAGACCCCAGGAGCAGTGAGTGGCGAAAGTGCCGACAACTCTATTAACAGCCATTACGCTGCATGTCAATACAGTGAACTTAAAGAGCACAGCACACGGAATTAACACTGATACAGTGTATATGTGATAATATTACAAAGTGGATGAAATTGGCAGAATATAACTAAAAGACTGAGAGACTGCAACATTATATACAGGATATATGAATGTGGCCACATTCTCACACAGGGCTATGCACTAATATTGTGATCTATTCACCTACAGGAAATCACAACCAATGACAACTTACAATATTTATTTGCATCTATATTTATATTTCTCATTTGCAGGTGTTTTTTTTTTATTACAGGTTGTTTCTTTATTGCAGGTTAATGTTTTGTTAAAGGGGACATAACTGAATTCAGTCATATATTGTGAGATATTTAATTATTGCGTGAATTTGTGACGAAAGACTCTATACAGATCTGTGGCATCAGATTTTTATCATTTTATCAGTGCCCACATGGGGCCCCACGTAAGGCACATTATTTTTACCATTCCTTAATTATATTTTGTCAATAACATTTCTTTTATATGAGTTTTTATATATAATAAATCTAAACCTATTGGTACATTTATTACGTTTATTTCCTTTCTTGGTGATACCAGACATTGGCCATTTAACTTTTTGTGGAGTTAATGCACTGAGGACTGACACACTTTTACTTTTTTTTTAAAGAACACACCAGATGGTGTTGTACACAAATACTGTTTTAAGTGTACTGGAGCACATTGTCCTTTCCTCATAAGTGCATACCACATACGGACATCTAAGTGGTGTACTATTTTGTTCCTGTTAAATTCTCAAGGGCTAGATACTGTGAAAGGCCATACAAAAACACACACCTGCTGGTATTGTAGACAAATACTATTGTAAGCGTAGTGGAGCGTATTGTACTCCCCTCATATACGCACTAAGTATGTCAGGCAGAGAAGTGGCACGATGTGCACAGAGGAGTGGTAGAGGCCTAAATTCATCAGGCAGAGGTCGCAGCAGACTAGCGGTGAGTGGCAGCACGAGTCATAGTGAGAGGCCTGAGCTTCTGGTATGAGCTAGCGGTCGTTTCTCGACCAGCAACCTAATTAAAAAACCTCATTCATTGGTTAACTCCGTCATCCACTTCATTCCAGGTGACATCTGACACCCCCAGTCAACAGTCAGTGGGTTGTATAGCAATTATTTGTTTAAATTATATTAAAATGTATAAGTCACATGCAGATTACAGGCATCACTATTAGAATCACTGCCACAGACCGTCTGGATCTGGCAGCAGGGTCGGGAGACCATGGGGTGTCACAATTGAAGGGGTTAAAGAGATTTTTTAATTTAATTTTAATTTATTAAAACATTTTAAAATCCTTTTTTGAGGACCCATTGGAGGGCAAGTCTGGTGCCTGCAGCCATGGTTATTACAGCTCCAAGTAGTGGAAGTGTTAAGATTTTTAAGTAGAAGAAAATTACAAATCTGGATAGAAATTTTTGAAACCAACTGGTGGCAAAATATTAATCTCAGAGTTCCCCTCACTCAGGTTTATGGAACGGACTGTTGCAGAAATTTCTACAACTTAAACTGCCCCCCCTTTTAAATCCACCCTTGATGACCTTGTCATATATAATACTACCTGTTTTTTATAGCACTTTGTCACAGATTTTAGTATTTTTTGAAGTTTGTGTTTTTTGCACTTGCATATTCTGTAATGAGGGCTGTAGCTCCGATGAGGCGAGTGAGGTTATTGCCTCAGGTGCGCTGTTGCAAGAAAATGCAGGGGGGGTTCCAGCAAACATTACATGGAGGCAGTGATTTCCAACCAGGGTGCCAGGACACTCTGGTGGGAAATATGGGGCTAACATATTTAGATTTTTCTGCCCAGACCTGCGCACCTGTGAGTCACAGGCGTGTAGGCCAGACGGGAGGGAAGTCTGTGTGCAGTGCTGGGACTGGTGATGCTGCAGCTTCAATCCTTATGTATCCTCCCTCTCCTGTGGAGCAGCTCTGGATTCTCCGCTGACAGAGGCCTACTTAGCTTTAGGTAGTGCACCCTCCACCCTTCTTTCACTCCTCTACACCTCTCTGCCACCCTCGTAACCTCTCTGTAACCCCTGGACATTCCTCTGTCACCCCTCTACACCCTTCTGTCACCTCTCTAAACCCCTCTGTAACCTCTGCACAGCCCATGGTTACCACGTACACCCATCTATCACCCCTGTATGCCCCTCTGTCACCCATGTACACCCCTCCCCTCTACACCCCCATCTCACATGTACACCCCTCTGTCACTGTGTGGCGTAAGGCTGGTTATAAGTGCCTTGTTTGTTTGTTTAAAATTGTTTCATAATTTATAAAAAAAAAGTGACTTGTAAATTTAATCAATAATCATAATTTATTTTGCGTTGTGCGAAGGCTGGTGGCATTGTGTTTGGAGGAGGCTGGAGTCATTTGTAAGGAAAAGGGGAAGATAATGCTGGAAAAGTGCAGAGCTTAATACTAATATGTTTGTGTTGCAGGTTTTGCCCAAGAGTTTTGGCTGGAACAGATTATCATGATGTTCTGTGCCAGATGGGGAAGAAAAAAGAGGATGACTCTGATCCTGACTCGCTGCATAAAACCGTACTGTAATCTACATAAGAAATATATTTAAAAAATTATTCAGTAAGGGTGTCTCACAATTTTTTTTCCCCAAGGCGTGCCCCAAGCCAAAATGGGGGGCACAATAGCTACAGCTCTGTCTGTTATGCACATCATGTAACAATGCTTAGCACTTTTCTGATAACCTTGCAGTTTGCAGACTTTGTTTAAAGACTTTTTATAATTTATGAAAGGTGACTTGTACATTTTTAAAAACATTTTTTACAGAATTTAAATAAATAATTTTGATCTATAAAAGCCAGGTAAGAAGTCCAGAATGAAAGGTAACTCTTGTCACTACATTCTCATGGAATGAAGGACATTTCCAAAAGAATCTGCATGTCATACTGAATAACAGTATTATTTTACTAACCCAGCACACACCCTATGCATGTTACAGCAAGGCAAAGTGTTCTACAGCCATATTGAGGCTCTCTTTAGCCCAGAAATAGCCATTTTTAATAGCGATTCACCCCATATAAATTCGAACCAAACCAAATTTTTTCAAAATATTCGGCGAATCGACCGATTCCAATTTTTCAAACAATTAGCTCATCTCAATTCTTGTTCATTGGTCCTGATTTACTAAGAGTGGAGTGTAGGTTTGTTTGTGGGTTTTATTTCCTACAAATTCTTTTCCATGGTATTTACTAAGGTTTCCCTACATGTTTCCCTTTTCCCTACATATTCCTTTTTTTTTTACACATGCTTTGATCTGCAGGGTTTTCTTCAGCTCAAAACCACAACATTTTCTGTTGAAACCTTAGTAAATATGTTGAATTTTTGTGAAAATGTCGGGAACATGCCCCTTTTCGGTGACCACACCCCTTTTCCCCAACAGCCATGCCCTTTTTCAGGTTTTCTTAGTAAAATGGAGAGTTAGTCAGGTTTTTTTTAAAATTTTGGTGCAAATTCTGGCACAGATAGAATTTCTGGCGCAATGCGCCGGAATCTAGCACACAACCCAAAAAAACGTGTTTGCAATAGTGAATGAGGGCCTTTGTGTGACGGCTGGACCTTACAGGCTTCCGTACTAGGCAGACAGGAGGTCATCAATGGGATCCCACTGTTTAATTGTTGGGTCACCACTGGGGAACAAGGGGAGCCCCCTCCCTTTGTCAATGCCATAGATGCCATGATCAGTACTTATCATAGGGTTATCATATAGGGGTTAATTCTGCCAGCAGACCAGCACAATCATGGTCTCAGCAGCTGTGGTGGGATTCTGATTGTAATTGGCAACCAGGTCCCAACGCTGTTCTCCTGCGCTGCCATATACATAGGTACAATTGTAGGAACATGTCAGCTGCCAGGACGTATGCACATGTCCTGTGGCAGAAAGGGGTTAAATATGCCACATTAAAGTAGGTGTGGACTGAACACTCTTTGTAAACGGCACCAAATTTTCAATCAGCCTTAGTCACTTTTATAAATCTGTCACAATCTTAGGCTGTTTAGTCTTAGTAAAAATAAGCACGTTTTTGAATATGTCCCCAGGGACTCTATTTTATGACAGGTCAAAGAATTGAAGTAGATTTCTTATAATGGCTCAAAAAATCATACTTTTTCCTTATTTCTCTAAAGAAACCCAACAGAGAAAATATTTGGTTGACTTGGTACACTTGGTACCAAATTGAGAATTCTAAATAGAAATAATGTAATATTTTTCATCTACCCTGAGAAGGTAGAAAATGACTAGAGCAATAAGGCCTCTGAAATATATTGTTATGTTTAACAATAGGGTGGGGGCTTGGAGGTAGATACAGAGTGAGTAAGTGACTAGTTAAGAGTTCAGTGACCTTAATAGCATGAGTCATTAAAGTGGCAGCAGAGGATTCAAGGTTATAGGTGGGATGGGTGAACTAGCAGGAGAAATTTATGAGGTCCTAAGAGAACCTACTGACAGACTCCATGTAATGCCAGCAGGCAGCTTTGTCATTGTTCCTCCACACCACCAGCACTGGTTTCTGGCTTCTCTCCTTGCCTGTTGCTCTTTGTTGATGAATGGCAGCTACAATTGCTTTCTGTAGCCAGGAGAACAGAAGCTTCAGGTGCAGTAACCAGAGGCAGCTCTTCCATTAGGCCATTTAGGCCACTGTCTAAGGCCTCACATTGGTAGGGGCTTAGCTCTAGCCCTTACCACCGCACATACGTTAGGGTTTGCTCTGCTCACAGGCATTTGCCCGGTCTCCCAGGCCAGAGTAGTGAAGAAAATACTGCCTAAATACTCAGGAGCCACGGCCTGCAGCTGTTGCTTTAAGAGCTGCAGACAGGACAGAATGAGGGAGAGGCTAATCTCCTCCCTCTAATCTGTGAGCATGGAGCCAACAGAGAGAAATTAAGCCACACCATTGAGGAAGCACTGGACAGAAGGCCTCTACAAGCAACAAATGAACAGTATAACAGTTTTCTTATGTTATCTTTCATTTCTTCACAGGAAAAAATCTTATAATGCAATACAATCCTGGCAGAGGCTGTGAGGGGAATTCATTCAGTGCCCATCACAAGATCACTTCCCTGGCTGCTCTATTCTGCTGGTGAGGTCACTGTGCACATACATTACTTATCCTGTACTGATCCTGAGGTATATCCTTTATGATACTCCAGAGCTGTACTCACTATTCTGCTGGTGGGGTCATTAGGTACATCCATTACATTACTTATCATGTACTGATCCTGAGTTATATCCTTTTCCATACTTCAGAGCTGTACTCACTATTCTGCTGGTGAGGTCACTGTGTACACACATTACATTACTTATCCTGTACTGATCCTGAGTTATATCCTGTACTATATTTCTAGAGCTGTACTCACTATTTTGCTGGTAAAGTCATTGGCCCTTATTTACTAAGAGTGGAGTGTATGTTTCTTTGTGGGTTTTAACTCCCTACAGTTTATTTTCCACAGTGTTTACCAAGGTTTCTCTACATTCTCCACTTTCCCACTTTGCTTTTTTTTACACATGCTCTGATCTGTCGGGTTTTCCTCAGCTCAAATCCACCACATTTTATGTGGAAACCTTAGTAAATATGTTGGGTTTTTGTAAAAATGTCGGGAACACGCCCCTTTTCTGAGACCACACCCCAATTTCCCTGTGGCCAAACCCCTTTTGGGTTTTCTTAGCAAAATGGAGAGTTAGTCGGGTTTTTTCAATTCTGGCGCAAATTCTGGCACAAAATCTGGCGCAGACGCATATCCTGTTGCCTCTGAGCTGAGAATACCTGGCTGGAATGTAAATGTTGCATACTGCACTTTATTGAAAAAAGAGAAAAAATAAAGAAGACAGGCTGGTCGTTTATACTCTACTGGAACAGTGAGTTAATCTTTTCATGTGTATGCTAGCACTGCCTTTGCGTATAAAGCCCAGGAACTTTGTGTATACTGCATGTTTGGGAGATACGAGTGGAGCTCCGCACCTGGTGATTGATTGCAGCACCATAGAACTTTGCTCATTGTTACATAAATCCTCCCCTAGTCCTACCAATCTCATTTTATGTATTAACCTTTTGTGTGAAAAATAATCAAATGCCTTAGAAAAGTCCAGATACACAACATCCACAGCTTCACCTTGGTCCAATCTAAAATGGACCTCCTCATAGAAGCTGATCAGATAAGTCTGACAGTACCAATTCTGCATAAATCCATGTTGTTGCTGTGTTAGATTATGATACTCCAGAATTGCACCTCTCAAAAAACCCTCAAAAATGTTTTCTACATTGTTTTTGCTAATCCTATTTGTTTTTGACAAAGCTACCCCCTTTTGCTCGTCCCTGACTTTGTTTTGTCCTCTTTTGTTATGTTTTGTCCATTTTCAGCTAAATCATGTATTTTTTTTAAATTTAAAATACCACAATTGTAATATAAAACATTTGTTTAAATAAAACTCAATGACCCAGATTTATCAAATTGTATGAGAGAAAAAAAATTCGTGATTTTCTCACAGCAACCAATCACAGCTCAGCTAACAAGCTCTGGTAAAGTGAAAGCTGAGCTGTGATTGGTTGCTGTGGAACAATCTCTCCACTTTTACTCTCACACAGTTTGATAAATCTGGGCCAATATGCAGAAAGCAAATGTTTATAATAAAAAATCATATTTATTTGATAATTTAAAGAGTAACTGTCATGATCTTGTTAAATGTTATAATCCTCCCAGTTCACTGCCCCCCCCCCATCATGATAAACCAACCCCTGTCTTTTTTTTCATCATTTTCAACATTTCTACCTTGATATTGCTCTGTATTCTCTGTTCACTCAGATTCACCGACTAAAAAGGGGCGTTACCCAGCAGGTGTGACATCATCTGAAGCCATACAGTGGAGAACTTCCTCCCTTACTCTGCTACACACAGCCCATAGCAGTTCAATGTGGGAGATGAGCTATGATTGGCTAAGGCTGCACACCCCCCCTCAGGACTCCAGACCGCATTTCCTGATTTTGGACTTCTGCCAGGCCAGCAGGAGTACAAAGTCGGTGCAAGAGATGGGGAAACTGTGCTCTGGATAAGTAGGGAGACACCTAGTGGCAGCTTTTTAAAAAAATAATAAAGTACATTAGAAATATATTTTATTTACCTTAAGGAGTGCAATAGCAAAAATTAGTTTTAATGACGGTGCCCATTTAAGGCAATTTAACTTTTTCATTGGTGGGGATTGGCCACAGCTTTATTTATAAAATTACTTATATAAATAACAATTTAACTGTAACAAAGACACCGATTGGCTTCTTGCCACCCGAGAGGTGCTGCCCCACCGTCCTGTGTGCAGGTCTACCCCGGGTTGACCCTGCTTTCACCATCTTCTTACTGCCACGGAGTAGACCAGTTAGCTCTACACTGGGCTCCGACCCCCACCCAAGGGATAACGGACAGCCAACACCTGGGGCCACCTCAGCCCCCCGGACACACACAACACATTTCCTCTCCAGGAAATTTGAGGTACCTGCCACCAGGACCCAACTCTCCCTGACTCGTCCATACACCGAAGAGTGCCTCAGCACTCGCACCACCTTGCGGAAAGCTGCTCGCAAAATAATACACATAAGGTAATTAGTGTTGCTCGCGAATATTCACAATTCGAATTTTAATTGCGAATATCGCACATTCGTGAATTTGCGAATATTGCGAATATAGCTCTATATATTTTTAATTATGAATATTTGTTTTTTTCCGCATCTGCGATAATGTATGCGCATATGCGCATATTCGCGAATATTGAGTCCTCCCTTATTTAATGGTGTAGGGAACTATGATTAGTGCATTAACTCTGTGATTTTTTGCCTAATGAAACCAATAGGCCAATTGTGGTCTACTGGGATCTCACGGCATGTAAAACAGTTAGATAAGCAGGACTGTCTTGGCAGCACAGTGGAAGGGAGACCACCATGGGTTAGAGTCATGGGGTGGGATAGAGTGTTAAAGTGTTGTGGCTTAACTTTACCTCCCTGGAAAAGCTGCTGAGTTGCCCATAGCAACCAATCAGATTGCTTCTTTTATTTTTCACAAGACCTCTGCAAAATTAAAGAAGCAATCTGATTGGTTGCTATGGGCAACTGCACAACTCTTTCTCTACACTGGTTTTGATGAATCTCCCCCATAGATGGAGATTTATCAAAACCTGTCCAGGGGAAATGTTTCTGAGTTGCCAATAGCAACCAATCAGATTGCTTCCTTCAGTTTGCAGAGGCCTTGTGAAAAATTAAAGAAGCAATCTGATTGCTTGCTATGGGCAACTCAGCTACTTTTCCAGTAAAGTAATGTTAAACCACAACACTGAGTCCCACCTCAGGACTCAAACCCATGGGGGTCTCCCATTCCACTGTGCTGCCAAGACAGCCCTGCTTATCTTACTGCGTTATATGCTGTGAGATCCCCATAGACCACAATGGGCCTATTAAGTCCAATGTGCAAAAAATCACAGACTTAGTCATAGTTCCCTATACCATTAAAGAAGGGAGGGCTCAATATTCGCGAATATGCGCATATGCGGAAAACCAGTGTTAGAGGAAGAGTTGTGCAGTTGTCCATAGCAACCAATCAGTTTGCTTCCTTCATTTTTGAAAAAGCCTCTGAAAAATGAAAGAAGCGATCTGATTGGTTGCTGTGGGCAACTCAGAAACTTTTCCTCTGGACAGGTTTTGATAAATCTCCCTCAGCAGCTTTTCCAGAAAAGTAAAGTTAAGCCACAACACTGTAACATTCGGTCCCACCCCGGGACTCAAACCTGTGGTGGTCTCCCTTCCACTGTGCTGCTGAGACAGTCCTGCTCATCTTACTGTTTTATGTGCCGTGAGATCCCCATAGACAACAACGGACCTATTGGTTTCAATGGGCAAAAAATCACAGAGTTAATGCACTAGTCATAGTTCCGCATACCATTAAAGAAGGGAGGGTTCAATATTCGCCAATATGCGCATATATTTTTGCATATGCGAAAAAAAGGAATGTAACGAATATGCGAATTTCGCGAATATATGACGAATATTCGTCCATATATTCGCGAAATATCGCAAATTAGAATATGGCCTATGCCGCTCATCACTAAAGGTAATCATCAAACTGGGCAAAAATAACAACACAACATGCAGATCACCAGCGCCCCACACGCTGCGCTGCCCACTCCGGAAACCCAGCCACCTCCGCCTCCACCGACCCCGATACAAAAAGAGAGCAAATCCAGAATCCCATCAAAGAAAAGCAAAAAACCAAAACAGATAAAACCCGAAACTGAATAATCGTCCAATCAAACAATAGGGTGACAACCGGAAAAAAAACAGTCATTTGTGGACCCACATGCAGCATAAGCTGCGTTTTCCGGATCGCCTAAGCAGTCCCGGACCGACGGGCTTGCAACCGCTCAAAATAGGCACCCAAAAACACATGAGACACCCAAGTCCCATGGAAGGAGACGAGGAGGAAGGAAGTGCCCGATCCACATAGTCCCGAAAAAGCCAGCGCAAAACCTCGGATCAGAAAAACGACGCAAAAGCGAAGACCAAAATCCGACCCGCAGCCGCCACTAAGCGACATCCCAAGTGACATCAACAATCGGTGGGTTCCTCAGACAACCCTCAGTTGGCATGGCCCTCATGCTAATGCTACCACCTCCAGACTCATTGTCATTGTGCCACCATATGGTCTCCTCATGCTGATGCTGCCACCTTGAGGCTCTCTCATTCTGCTGCTCTATGGTCTCCTCATGCTAATGCTACCACCCCCACGTTCTGTCATTGTGCCACTATATGGTCTCCTCATGCTAATACTACCACCTCCAGGCTCTGTCGTTGTGCCGCCATATGGTCTCCTCATGCGGATGCTGCCACCTCCAGGCTCTCTAATTGTACTGCTCTATGGTCTCCTCATGCTGATGCTGCCCCCTCCAGGCTCTCTCATTGTGCTGCTCTATGGTCTCCCCATGCTGATGCTGCTGCCTTCACGCTCTGTCATTGTGCCACCATATTGTCTCCTCATGCTGATGCTACCACCTCCAGGCACTGTTATTGTGCCGCCATATGCTCTCCCCATGCTGATGCTGCCATCTCCAGGCTCTCTAATTGTGCTGCTCTATGGTCTCCTCATACTGATGCTGCCACTTCCAGGCTCTCTAATTGTGCTGCTCTATGGTCTCCTCATGCTGATGCTACCACCTCCAGACTCTCTCATTGTGCTGCCATGGATACTGCAAAACATAATTAAGGTGCTGGTGCTCAATTTCAAAAATTCCTTGTATTAGGGTCACTTTCAGGGCTTCTGATTCCACCTTCAGGCTGTACCATTCAGCCACTATATGGTATCCTTATTCTTCAGCCACCTCCAGGCTGTGCCATTCAGACACTATATGGTCTCCCTATGCTGCCACAAACTCCAGCCAGTCATTCAGCCACCATATGGTCTCCTCATGCTGATGCCACCTCCAGGCTCATTGTGGTGACTTGTGACTCCTTGTTAGATTTGGTCCTTTGTACCCATACGCCGTGGCCCGGGACACTAAAACTTGGGAGTTAAAAGTTCCATTTCAAAATCCTCAATTTCAATTTCAAAATCATACATTTCTATTTAAAATTATTTTATTTCAATGGTCTCCTCATGCTTCAGCCAACTCCAGGCTGTGTCATTCAGCCAATATATAGTTTACTGATGCTGCTGGGCCTGGCTCTAGAAATAAAAAATGTGTTATGGTAGCACTAGCTACCCAAAATCTTCGGTTTAAATTTCAGAATTAATTTTATAATCTTAGGGATTGTGAAGGCTTAGTGTCTTCGCTTGCTGCTGCCAACTCCACGCTGTCCCATTCAGCCACTAAAAGGTCTCCTCTTGCTGCCAACACCTCCACACTGTCATTCAGCCACTATATGGTCTCCTCATAGTAATACTACCTCCAGGCTCTGTCATTGTGCCGCTCTGCAGCAGTCATTATAAAAGCGATGTCGGTAATCTGCATGTTATTTTGAATAACAGTATTATTTCACTACCCCAGCACACTCCATATGCATGTTAGAACACAGCAAAGTGTTCTACACCCCCTATTGAGGCTCTCTGTAGGCCAGAAATAGCTGTTTCTAATATAGATTCGCCACAAATAAATTTGGATCAAATAAAAAAATAATAATTAAATTCGGTGAATCGCCCGAATTAAATTTTTCAAAAGTTCGCTCATCTCTACCCACAGGTGTCTGACAGATTATTTGAAATTAAATTTTTCATTTGCACAGCCCACTGTTCAAAAGATCTGTCAAAAGCCATTGGGATGTAAATGCTCACTGCACCCCATATAACATTTTGTGAAGGCTGTAATTTGCGATATAGGGTCACATGTGGGGGGGGGGGTCCATTGTTCTGGTAGCATGGGGGGCTTTGTTAACGCACATGGCCCCCGACTTCCATTCCAAACAAATTCTCTCTCCGAAAGCCAAATGGCACTCCATCTCTTCTGAGCATTGCAGTTCGCCCACAGAGCCCTGTACATCCATATATTGGGTATTTTCATACTTAGAAGAAATGGGGTTAAACATTTTGGGAAACTTTTTCTCCTATTACTCCTAGTGAAAATGAAAAATTTGGGGTAACACCAGCATTTTAGTGAAAAAAATCTATGCACCTTTTGTTACGTTCCTTGAGGGGTGTATTTTCCCAAATAGTGTGCCATGTGGGGCTTTTTTTTTTTTTTGCTGTTATGACACCATAGGTGCTTCCTAAATGCAACATGCCCCCCAAAAACCATTTCAGCAATAATTGCTTTAAAAAAATCCAAATGTGGCTCCCTCTCTTCTGAGCATTGTAGTGCACTCACAGAGCACTTTACGCCCACACATGGGGTAGTTCCATACTCAGAAGAAATGGTTTTACAACTTTTGTGGGGCATTTTCTTCTATTACCTCTTATAAAATGGTAAATTTGGGGAAAAAACTGCATTTTAGTGAAAAAAATAATAATTTGCCCGTACCGAAAAGTTGTCAAACACCTGTGGGGTGTTAAGGCTCACTGTACCCTTGTTACTTTCCTGTGGGAAGTAGTTTCCAAAATAGTATGCCATGTGTTTATTTTTTTTTTTTTTATGTTATGGCACTATAGGCAAAAAGCCAAGGAGCCTCCAGGAGAGCGGCGGACATCAACAGGCGCTGGACACACTTGTGGGGTAGAATACACTTTAATCACCCATCATGCAACGCGTTTCACAGATTATCTGCTTCATCAGATAATCTGTGAAACGCATTGCATGATGGGTGATTAAAGTGTATTCTACCCCACGAGTGTTTCCAGCGCCTGTTGATGTCCATCACTCTTCTGGAGGCTCCTTGGCTTTTTGTCTATCTGTCCTGAGGTGGACCGGCTGCCGACGCACTTTCACACAAGCCTTTTTCCATTGTTACACTTGGCGAGTGTAACATCCTGGGTAAGCATTGTATTTACCTTTGTTCATCCATGTATTTTTAAGTGATAATGCGCTAGGTTGCGCCCTCTCTATTCCTTTGAAGGCACTATAGGGGCTTCCTAAATGCAACATGCCCCCCAAAAACCATTTCAAAATTCACTCTCCAAAATCACTTTGTCGCTCCTTTGCTTCTGAGAACTCTAGTGTACCTAAAGAGCACTTTACCTTCACATATGAGATATTTCCTTACTGGAAAGAAATTGGGTTACACACTTTGGGGAGCTTTTTCTCCTTTTACCCCTTCAAAAACTGGGTCTCCAAGAACATTGAGATTTAGAATTTTCTCCTTCACTTTGCTGCTACTCCTGTGAAACACCTAAAGGGTTAACAAACTTTCTGAATGTCATTTTGCATACTTTGAGGAGTGCAGTTTTTATAATAGGGTCATTTATGGGGTATGTCTAATATGAAGGCCCCTCAAATCCACTTCAAAACTGAACTAGTCCCTTAAAAATTCAGATTTTGAAAATTTTGTGAAAAATTGGAAAATTGCTGCTGAATTTTGAAGCTCTCTGATGTCTTCCAAAAGTAAAAACATGTCAACTTTATGATGCAAACATAAAGTAGACATATTGTATATGGGTATCAATATATAATTTACTTGGCATGTCTATTTTCCTTTCAAGCAGAGAGCTTCAAAGTGTAAAAATGCAAAATTTTCTAATTTTTCATGAAATTTTGGAATTCTTCACCAATAAATGAAGTATCGACAAAAAAATTACCACTATGTTAAAGTAGAATATGTCATGAAAAAACTATCTCGGAATCAAATTCAAAAGTAAAAGCATCCCAGGGTTATTAAGGCTTAAAGTGACGGCGGTCAGATGTGAAAAAAAAAATGCTCTGGTCCTTAAGGTGAAAATGGGCTTTGTCCTTAAGGGGTTAATACATTAGACACAACACCAAATATATACAAATATGACATTCTACTTGATAGGGTGAAGCATCTACCTTTTTAAACGTTCTGTAGAGTAGAATTCAATATAGAATATTTTTTCTTTAGTGGTGTGGGAAATTATCCTCTTGGGGACGTAGGGCATATGCACATGCCCTGCATCACCGATCCTTAAGGACTCAGGGTGTACCTGTACACTCTGAGCATTTCCAGTCCCCGCTGGGCGGGGACCAGATTGGGATGCCTGCTGAAATCATTCAGCAGGCATCCCGGCACATCGCCGAGGGGGGTCCTGAGGTCCCCCCCATATCGGCAATCGCCGCAAATCACTGGTAAATTCAGAACGGCGATTTGCTGCGATTCCTTTCCCCGCTGCTCACCGACCCTCCATATCGTCAATTGCCGCAGATTGCCGGCAAATACCGAGTCATCTGGCTATACCAAGTCATCTTGCTCACGTTTGACCAATGACCAGGATAAGGATGGTAATCGGTGGTGTAATATACACCACCAATCACCATCCGTACTGAACTGGGAGGTGGCAGTGTTGCCACCCCCCCCCCCCCCAGTACAGATGTGATTGGGCGGTCGTAGTGTATGAGGAGGGAGGATGAGAGCAGGAGCATGTTGCTCCACTCTGATCATCACCATTTTTTGTCTGGTGCTGATGAGAGCGGAGCCCCGTTCTGTATCATCCCCCTCAGAGTCATAAAAGTGCCATCTGGCATTGTTCTGTGCCCACTGGCACAGCAGCGTTTAGGGACAGCTTTAGATTGGCAGGGACAGAGTTAAGAGGTATTCTCGCACAACCCCACACACCCAATAATAATAATAAATCCAATAATAAAATAGAGTAGGGAAATGGCCCGCTGGGCGTTTTCAGCAGAGGAGGCATATGCCATACTTGCCTTCGACACTGAAAGTGCCAAAGAGGATGAGGAAAACCCCACGTTCCTTATTTCCATGTCCTCCTCATCATCTAGTTCTAATGATGAGCCACCAAGGCGGTGGAGTCACCGCCATGCGAGGCCACAAACCTCCTCTGCTCCTGGCCCTGTGCCCCATGCTAGTATGAGTCCCCCTGTTGCTCTTACTAGTCAAGCCCTCCAGTTAAGTTTACTGGTGCCTGGTACCGGCGAACTTGTCTGGACTCAGCCAGTGGACCACAAGCCCGTGATTCCTGAGTTTGTTGGTGATTCAGGAATCAAGATTAACATCGCCAGGTCCACTGAAATGGACTATTTCAGTAATTTTTTTCAGTGACCACTTTGTCAATCTGATGGTTGACCAGACGAACCTGTATGCCCAACTGTTCATCACCGAAAACCCGGGCTCCTTTTTAGCTTGGCCCGGTGGCTGGTTCCCAGTCAGTGCAACCAAAATGAGGACCTTTTAGGGCCTCATACTGCATATGGGTCTAGTTAAAAAGCCAAAGGTCAGGCAGTACTGGAGTGGGGACGTCCTCTACCTGACCCCACTCTACAGTATGGCCATGACCCGTCCCCGGTTCAAGGCCATTCGGAAATGTTTGCATTATGCTGATAATGCGGCATGTCCCCCCCCCCCCCCCCGAACTGATCCTGCGTATGACCGCCTGTATAAAATCAGGCCGTTCATCAATCACTTCTGGGCCAAAATTTGGGAGGCCACTATTGATGAGTCACTCATCAGCTTTAAGGGGAGACTCAGCTTCCGGCAATACATCCCAACCAAGCGAGAGCAGTATGGCGTGAAGATGTATAAACTTTTCAAGAGTACCTCAGGGTGCACTTGTTAGTTTAAGGTGTATGAGGGACAATATTCCCGTATTGAATGTCCCCCACTCTGGGTGTTAGCGGGAAAATCGTTTGGAGGTTTTTGCACCCATTGTTAGATAAAGGTTACCACCTTTATGTGGATAACTTTTATACTAGTATCCCTCTCTTCACATCCCTCACCGCCAGATCCACGGTAGCTTGTGGGACAGTCCGGAAGAATCAAAGAGGCCTTCCTTTCTATCCCCCAGGGTGAGTACCTTGCGTTTTCCCATGTTGCTGGTCAGGTATAAGGATAAGAGGGATGTCTTTATGCTGTCCACAATTCATGGGAACGGCAGCACCCCTGTCTCTGTGTGAGGTATAGTGGAACCTGTCCTTAAGCCCGATTGTGTTCTTGACTACAATCGGTATATGGGGGAGTTGATCTTTCTGATCAAGTCCTCATGCCATATAATGCCATGCGGAAAACACGGGTATGGTACAAAAAAGTTGCGGTCTACATGGTACAGGTTGCCATGTATAACTCTTTTGTACTGTCCCAGTACCCTGGCAACACAGAGACATTCCTGCAGTTCCAAGAGGAAGTTCTAAAGGCCCTCATCTTTGGGGCCGCTAAGAAGCGGGTCAGAGCACCTCTGGAACTTGAGGTCCCTGCCAACACTTTCCAGGTGAGGTCCCCCACACTGGAAAGAAGAGACAATCCCAGAAAAGTACAGAGTGTGTCACAAGAGGGGGATTAGGAAGGACACCACCACTCAATGCGACACTTGCCCTGATCATCCGGGCCTCTGCATTAAGGATTGCTTCAGGGAGTATCACACTTCCATGGAGCACTAAATTTTAATCCTTTTCCCTGATTTTAATTTGCCAGAATCCGACTCCAATGTACCAGTCCAGAGTACATTGTCTTCCATATTTTAAAACCAAACCCCCCAACTCAAAAAAACAAACAAAAAAAAACTATTTCCCAATACCCCTGATAACATCTATTTTTTTTTCTCCTCCAAAAAAATGAGTCATGGGACAGTCAACAGCATTGGGGGTTAGCAGTTGCCTCAAAGGTGCAGCGCTCTCTCTCTCCCCACCTAAGCATGGTGCGCATTTGAGGTAAAAGAATAGGGATGGCCACACACATCACAATTTCAGAATGATGATTTAGAGCAGGAATACTCAACTATTTTTAGTGAGGGTCAGCTCATCCAGGTCTGTCACTGGTAAAGGTCCAAGCAAAGCGCTAAAGCCTGGTTCACACCTATTGGCCGCAGTGCCATGAAGGATATATCGTATATACTCGAGTATAAGCCGACCCGAGTATAAGCCAAGACCCCTAATTTCAACCCAAAATCCCAGGAAAAGTTATTCACTCGAGTATAAGCCTAGGGTGGGAAATACATCATCCCCCCCTGTCATCATCCAGACCCGTCATTAACATCCTCATCATCATCACCGCCTGTCATCATCCAGACCCTCATCATCATCACCTGTCATCATCCCCTTGTCATCATCCCACACATCCCCCCTTCATCATCCCCTTGTCATCATCCCCACCCCCCTTCATCATCCCCTTGTCATCATCCCCACCCCCCTTCATCATCCCCTTGTAATCATCCCACACACCCCCCTTCATCATCCCCTTGTCATCATCCCCACCCCCCTTCATCATCCCACACCCCCCCTTCATCATCCTCTTGTCATCATCCCACACCCCCCCTTCATCATCCTCTTGTCATCATCCGCCCTCAGTGGTCTTCAACCTGCGGACTTCCAGAGGTTTCAAAACTACAACTCCCAGCAAGCCCGGGCAGCCATCGGCTGTCCGGGCTTGCTGAGAGTTGTAGTTTTGAAACCTCCGGAGGTCCGCAGGTTGAAGACCACTGCGGCCTTCGACATCATCCAGCCCCCTCTCACCCCCCTTTAGTTCTGTACAGTACTCACCTCCGCTCGGCGCTGGTCCGGTGCTGCAGGGCTGTCCGGTGAGGAGGTCTTCCAGTGGGATAGTGGTTCCGGGCTGCTATCTTCACCGGGGGCGCCTCTTCTCTGCGCTTCGGGCCCAGAATAGAGGCGTTGCCTTGACAATGACGCAGAACGTACCTCTGCATCGTTGTCAAGGCAACGTGACTATTCTGTGGCCGGGCACGAAGCGCTTAGAAGAGGCCTCCCCGTTGAAGATCCCACTATCCCACCGGACCACCTCCTCTCCGGACAGTCCTGCGGCACCGGACCAGCGCCGAGCGGAGGCGAGTACTGTACAGAACTAAAGGGGGGTGAGAGGGGGTTGGATGATGTCGAAGGCCGCAGTGGTCTTCAACCTGCGGACCTCCGGAGGTTTCAAAACTACAACTCCCAGCAAGCCCGGACAGCCGATGGCTGCCCGGGCTTGCTGGGAGTTGTAGTTTTGAAACCTCTGGAGGTCCGCAGGTTGAAGACCACTGCGGGTGGAGAGTTCACTCGAGTATAAGCCGAGGGGGGTGTTTTCAGCACGAAAAATCGTGCTGAACAACTCGGCTTATACTCGAGTATATAGGGTAGGTAAAATGACTGAACTCTGGAGAATGTAAATATACTGTTTCCTGTATTTTCTGAGTACTGCCGCATACTGTACCCCTAAAAATACAGCTGCCTACTGTACCCCTGAAAATAATACTGCTGCGTACTGTACCCCTATAAATGCAGCTGCCTACTAGACCATTGAAAATAATACTGCTGCACACTGTACCACTGAAAATAATACTGTCACAGACTCTCTAAAAATAATACTGCCGCATACTGCACCATTAAAAATAATACCACTGCCTACTATACCCCTGAAAAAAGTACTGCTGCATACTATACCGCTGAAAATAATACTGTCACAGACTCTCTAAAAATAACACTGCCGCATTCCTAAAAATAATACCGCTGTCTACTGTACCCCTGAAAATAATACTTTTGCATAATGTACCCCGGAAAATAATACTGTCACAGACTGTATCTCTGATAATACTGCTACATACAGTACCCCTAAAAAAATTGCGCTACCTGCTGTACCCCTTAAAATTATACTGCTGCATACTGTACCACTGAAAATAATACTGCCACAGACTGTATCTCTGAAAATAATACTACCACATACTGTACCATTGTATTGAGCGGCACAGGCCATATTCGAATTCGCGATATGTTGTGAATATATGGACGAATATTCGTCATATATTCGCTAAATTTGCATATTCGTAATATTTGCCAATTTTTTTGCATAGGCGAAAATTTGCATATGTGAAAATTCGCATATGTGAAAATGTATGAACTTTATATGTATGTTGCTAATCTCCGACAACTGTATTTGCATCATTCTCATTGACCCACAAGCTAAAAGAAGGGAGGGATCAATATTCACGAATATTCACATATGCGAATATTTGCCCGGAGGTCTCACACAGTAGTATTAGAGCTTTCTTTAGACCACACAAGCTGGAAACAGAGAGGGATGATCACTGTGATGTGTACTGTGAAAAAAAAAAAGCGAATATTCGTAATTTCGAATATATAGTGCTATATTCGCAAATATTCGCAAATTCGTGAATATGCGATATTCGCGAATAAAATTTGAATTGCGAATATTCGTGAGCAACACTACTGTACCAATGAAAATAATACTGCAACAGACAATAAAATACTGCCCCTGAATCTAATACTGCCGCACTGTACCCCTAAATAAAATGCTGCCACACACTGTACCCCTAAATATATTACCGCCACACACTGTACCCCCTGAATATAATACTGCCATTTACTATACCCCTGCATATATTAGTGCCACATGCTGTGCCCCTGGTATATTACTGCCACAAGCTATGCCCCTGTATATATTACTGCCTGCAAACTGTGCCTCTGTATATATTACTGCCCGCATGCTGTGTCCCTGGATATATTACTGCCTCACACTGTGCCTTGGTATATTACTGGCACACTCTATTCCCTTGGTATAGTGCTGCCACATGCTATGTCCCTAATATATTACTGCCACATGCTGTGCTCTAGGTATATTACTGTCAAATGCTGTATCCCAGGTATATTTCTACCGCACAGTATGACCCTGGTATAGTACTGCCACATGCTATATCCCTGTTTATATTACTGCCACACGCTACATCCCTGTCATATTACTGGCACATGCTATGGGGGAGATTTATCAAAACCAGTGGACAGGCAAACTTGCCCAGTTGCCCATAGCAACCAATCAGATTGCTTCTTTCATTCTTAACAAATTTTGACAAACACTGTGCCCTGTTCTGACTTATTGTACCATAAAACAATGAATTATGCCGCTGTTCCCTCTCAATAAATGATGCCACTGTGCCCTCACAATAAATTATGCTGTTGTGCCCTCTCCATAAATGATGCTGCTGTGCTCTCTCCATAAATTATGCCGCTGTGTCCTCTCCATAAATTATGCCACTGTGTCCTCTCAATAAATTATGCCGCTGTGCCCTCTCAATAAATTATGCTGCTTAGCCCTCTCAATAAATGATGTCGCTGTGCCCTCTCAATAAATTATGCAGCTTAGCCCTCTCAATAAAGGATGTCGCTGTGCCCTCTCAATAAATGAGGCGGCTGTGCCCATTCAATAAATGATGCCGCTGTGCCCCTTCTCACCCTCACCCATTCTCACCCATTCTCACCCCCCCTCACCCATTCTCACCCCCTCGCCCATTCTCGACCCCGTGCCCCCCCTCACCCATTCTCCCCCCCCTCACCCATTCTCACCCATTCTCGCCCCCCCCCTCACCCATTCTCACCCCCTTCACCCCCCCCCTTTCAACTTTCTGACAGGAGATCAGCATCGCTCAGTAGCTTGAGTGACATGGACTGTAGCACGGATTTTGCAGCACTCACAGCAGACTATGACAGGACACCAGTGTAGCGGGCTGGCATTCACTTTTTCCCCCTCACTCAGCGCCTGATCGAAGATGCCACCGAGGCTAAGCGCCTGTGCGGGCCGCGTCTGTTCCAAGCAGCCTCCCTACCCCATCTCCTGGTATTCAGACTGCGCGGCACGTTACGCTGTGCTGCACTACTTCCCAAAACCCACCGTTGTATAAAGCAGCGATGGCAATAATGGTGGCCAAAGCAGATGATGCAGAAATGGCTAATAGCGCAGTCTGCATCACAAAAGAAGTGCCACGCGGGCGAAACAGCTTTCTGAAGACACCGATACAAATGAATAATGGGAGATCCGCAGGCGGTCCGGATGACTGGCAGCCACGGGCCAGATTTGGACCAAGGTCTGCCAGTTGAGTACCCCTGATTTAGAGCATAGGGTCTTGGGCGGGCATCATTTTTAATTTAACCCCTTAAGGACGCAGGGTTTTTCCGTTTTTGCAATTTCATTTTTTCCTCATCACCTTCTAAAAATCCTAACGCTTTCAATTTTGCACATGAAATTCCATATGATGGCTTATTTTTTGTGCCACTAAATCTACTTTGCATTGACATTAGTCATTTTACCCAAAAATCCACGGCAAAATGGAAAAAAAATTCATTGTGCCACAAAATTCAAGAAAAAATGTCATTTTGTAACTTTTGGGGGTTTCTATGCAGTGCATTTTTCGGTAAAAATAACACCTTATCTTTATTCTGTAGGTCCATGCGGTTAAAATGATACTATACTTATATAGGTTGGATATTGTCGTTCTTCAGAAAAAAAATCATAACTGCTTGCAGGAAAATTTATATGTTAAAAATTCTCATCTTCTAACCCCTATAACTTAAAATTTTTCCGCGTACGGGACGGTATGAGGACAAATTTTTTGCGCCGTGTTCTGAAGTTTTCATCAGTACCATTTTTGTATTAATCGGACTTTTTGATCGCTTTGTATTAATTTTTTCATGATATAAAAAGTGACCAAAAATACGCTATTTTGGACTTAAGATTTTTTTTTGCACGTACGCCATTGACCGTGCGGTTAAATTAACAATATATGTTTATAGTTCGGACATTTCCGCACCCGGCGATACCATATATGTTTATTTTTATTTACACAGTTTTTTTTTTTATATGGGAAAAGGGGGGTGATTCAAACTTTTATTAGGGAAGTGATTAAATGACCATTGTTAACTTTTTTTTCCTCCTTTTTTTTTGCAGTGCTATAGCTCCCATAGGGAGCTATAGCACTGCACACACTGATCTTTTACCCTGATCCCTGCAAAGCCATAGCTTTGCATGGATCAGCGAGATAGGGGCCTGTAGCTCAGGCTTGGAGCAATCAAATGCCGATCGGACGCGATGGAGCAAGGTAAGGGGGTCTCCGCTCGCGTCCTAGCTGATCGGAACATCGCAATTTTATCGCAATGTCCGATCAGCCCCACTGAGCTGCCGGGAAGCGTTTACTTTCATTTTTAGATGCGGCAATCAACTTTGATCGTCGCGTCTAAAGGGTTAATAGCGTGCGGGACAACGATCGGTGCCGTACGCTATTAGCCCAGGGTCCCGGCTATCGTTAGCAGCTGGGACCAACTCTGTGTGATGCGGGGTCACGGCGTGACCCCGTTTTAAACACTGTGACTGGGCGAGGGACATACAGGTACGCCCTTCGTCCTGAAGGAGTTAAGCTATACTCTGGGTCATCATTCTGGGAATATAATTGGCATATCAGTACTAAAATTGCAATTTTCATCCCCCCCATAGTACACTTCATCTATTCCTGGAAAATAAGTTTAGGGAACACCCGTCTGTTCCAAATCTCCACCCCTATACACCTTCCCTAGGGGGTGTACTGTTTGTAATAGGCTCACATGTGGGTGTTCCTTTCTTGTATTTTCCTCTGAACGTATGTAACTGTTAGGTCCGTAACAAACATCGGCCTCAAATGCGAAGAGTTCTCACTTATGAGCTCTGTCTGAAAATTCGGAGTCACATTAGTTGTTCCCAGAAAGATGAAGAAGAGCATAGGTTGAAAATTGCAATTTTAAAAGCTACCCTTCATCCATTCCTTGAAAATAAATTTGGGAAACACCGTGAGTTTAAAATGTCCTCTTTACCCCTATACCCATTCCTCAGGGTGTGTACTTTTTGTAATGGTGTCACATGTGGGTGTTTCATTTTTGTATTTTCCTCTGAATGAATGTAACCGTCAGCTACTAATATGCCATAGGCCTCAAATGCAAACAGGCCTCTATGACTTCTGAGCCTTGTTGTGCGCCCATCCAGCACGTTACCCCATATGTGGATATATTTCCATAGTCAGGAGAAAAAGCCCTCCAAAATTTGAAACCCAATTTCTCCCATTACCCCTTGTGAAAATGTAAAAAATTGGGTAACCCCAGCATTTTAGTGTAAAAAATTATAATTTTTCAATTTAAGGCCCACTGTCCAAAAGGTCCGAAATTGTGGTCACTTGCCGGGGTTTTTTTTTTTTTTTTTTTAGATTTTATCTCAGAACCTCAACCATTGTAGTGCAAAGCACCACTTTAGGCCTCAAATCTTATCAGTGCTGTCTCACTTCTAAGCCCTGTTTTGCACCCACATAGTGCTTTTCTGCCTTATATGGGGTATTTTCTTATTCTGGAGAAATTGGGCTACAAATGTTGTGGAAATATTACTTACTTTACTACTTGTAAAACAAAAAAAAAATTGGTTAATACCAACAATTCAGTCTTAAAAATCAATTATTTTACTTTTACGGCCCACTGTTCAAAAAACATGTGAGCTGAAAGTATTCACTATAACCCTTGTTACGTTTCTTGAGGGGTGTAGTTTCTAAAATGGTGTCACATGTGGGGGCTTACTGCTGTTCTAGCACAATGGGGGCTTTGTAAACACACATGACCCCTGACTTTACTTCCAACACACTTTTCACTCCAAAAGCCCAATGGCTCTCTTTCTTTCCTGAGCATTATAGTGCGCCCGCAGAGCGCTTTACATCCACATATGGGGGGGGGGGGGGTTCTTTCTCAGGTGAAATTGCACTACAAATTTTGGGGGAAATTTGCCCTATTACCCCATGTGAAAATGAAACATTTGGGATAAGACTATCAATATGGTGCGAAAAATCAAATTTTTCACTTTTACGTTCCTGGAGGGGTCTAGTTTCCAAAAGGGTGTCATATGTGGGGGGTTTCTGCTGTCCTTGCACCAGGGGAGGTTTGTAAATGCACATGGCCCCCGACTTCAATTTCAGCAAAATTCTCTCTCCAAAAGTCCAATGGCGCTGCTTCTGTTCTGAGACCTGTAGTGCACCAGACGAGCACTGAACATCCACATATGGTGCCTTTTCTTCATCGGAAGAAATTGGGCTTGAAATTGTGGTGTTTATTATCTTCTATTGAAAAAGAAAATTTTGGGGTAACACCATCATTTTAGTGTTAAAAATCATTTTCACGTCCAACTTCAATGCAAAGTCGTCAAACACCTGAGAGGCGTTAAGGCTCACTATACCCCTTGTTAAGTTCCATGAGGTTTGTAGTTTCCAAAATATTATGCCATGTTTTTTTTTTTTTTTTGCTATTCTGGCACCATGGGGGATTCCTAAATGCAACATGCCCCCCAAAAACCATTTCAGCTAAATTCTCTTTCAAAAAGCCAAATTTTGCTCCTTGTCTTCTGAGCATTGTAGGGCGCCATCAGAGCACTTAACCTCCACATATGGGGCGTTTTCTCAATCAGGAGAAATCGGGCTTTAAATTATGGGGTCTATTTTCTCCTATTACCCCTTGTGAAAAAGAAAAAATTGGGGTGGGGCCGTGGCTTGGCACGCTGGAGACCAGGTGCATGTGCTGAGAGCTCCTGCCGGGCTGCAGCAAACAGGACTTTTTTCAGCCCAATGGGGAGACAAAGCAGTCATAAAAGGCTAGACAAACCTTCCTCTGACTCCCAGGAACACTCGGGCACGATCACTGCCTTCTTCCGCCCACGGGATCTGCAGAACGAGCCCCTCACAGCCTGTCTCTTCAACCTCCCTCTAAGCTCTCAGCCCTGCGCGCGCTGTGCAGGACACTGATGTGGCGTCTGCTGTGCACAGCCCCGCTCTGACCGCGGGATCCTCCGGACAGAAGGTGGCGGGACCGGAACCTATGGAGGAGCTGAATAGAGGTGGGTCTCCCCTCATTATTAGTCAGAGAGCAAGGGAAACTTCACTACAGGCTGCCGTGATCCCTGCTGAGGCTCAGCAACACACGGAATCCCAGAGCATAATACCACCCTCCCTGACTGTCATGGCGCCTGCATGGCAGACCCCTCAGGAGCCGCAGCACACAAATGACATCCAGGGGGTGAGGGGACCTGAAGCCCTTAGTGATCCCTCTAACAAGCCCTCACTGATCCCAGAGGGATCCCTCACCCTGAAGCCTACCCGCTCAGTGGCCTCTCCACCCTTACAGCTCTGTCCTCCAGGCTATTCCAGACCGGCCACCCTGCTGACCACTTCAGTAACCTCTGCCACACAATCTGTCTCTCCTCCACAGCCAGTCCCATATGCACCTCTATATAAAGATGCTGCTGCTGTAAGGCTAAGTTCTGTGTCTCCCACCTTATACTCTTCATGTGAGGAGGTAGCCAACCCCTCTGTGAATATGGACTCTGATGACCATGCCTCTAGTGGACATTCGTCTGATGATACCAGTCCACCCGCTTTTTGGGGAGATAGACTACCGTCAAAGAAAAAGCTTTTCAAGACCCCTCTTAAAATGCACCCTGCTGGCAAATATGGATCAGACTGCTCCTCATCTGATGATTCTAGAGCCCGGGAATTGAACCCACGAAGGCGCTCACTCTCCCGTACACCAATGGCTCCTGTGGGGGAACCTGTCACACGTCTCCCTCCTACCTCCGCTCCACAATTGTCGACACCTGAAATGGCGGCACATACTTTACGTGGCAACCCAGAGCTGCAAGCTCTCTTAGCCTTGCTACCCACCAAAATGGACCTGTTAACCCTGGCTACCGACCTAAAGTCAACGTGGGCTGCTGATCTACAACCGGTTCTCTCTGATGTCGCTCAGCTTAAACAACAAGTACATGACCTGGAACAGTTCCGCACCTTCATTACCACGCAAGTCGCTGATTTGCATACTACCGTCTGAGTACACCACTCCTGGCAAGCCTCCACAATGGCTCATATCGACGATCTGGACAATCGTAATAGGAGGTACAATATTAGTGTGAATTGCCTCCCCGAGACTGTACTTCCGCAAGATGTCTCCGGTACATTGCAGATATTGTTCAATGAGGTATTACAGAAACCAGCTGATACGCCATTGGAGCTGGACAGCGCTCATAGGGCTCTGAAAGCCAAGCACCCAGATCCCAAGAAGCCACAGGACGTTATTTGTAGGGTCCATCATTTTCAAGTTAAAGAAGAAATAATGAGGAAGGCTCGTACACTTCAATATCTCACCTATAATGGCTTCGAAGTAAAACTTTTCCCTGATCTCTCTCAGCACACACCGAGACTGAGAGCGACCCTACGTCCACTTCTGCTCATGTTACAGAATGCTAAAATTGTTTACCGTTGGGATTCCCCTTCTCCCTCACTGCCAGATACGGTTCCTCAGTAGCGACCCTGTGACACCCTGGAGAGCTTTGTGCTTTCTTGGAGACTCTCAAACTTCCCCCTGTCGCTCTGCCTGATTGGGAACAAATGTATCTCCCACAAATGGCCCCCTGATGCGAGGACCACCGGGTCCAGACACTCAACCTCCTTTTCCTTTGGTCCAGACTTCTCTGCACCCAAGTGACCTGCACCTCAACATCCAAAGCACAAGACCTGACATACTCTTGCTGTCAAGGCCTTACTACTGTGACTTTTACAGCAGTGGACGCAGTTCCTGTTCCTGAGATGCCTCCGATGACTCCGACCGTATGATTGTCTGGACTTTGAGTTCCTACCCACTGATGATAGTCATAATTAATGCTGTCTTTTCTGTTTTCCCATTGTTCCTTTACTTGGCAATATTGTGCCTCATGCACTTTATAGAGCTTCAGTCCCTTTAAGTTCCTAATACTCCACATCCTAGGTGGTGGAGTGTCTGTTAGTTTGTTATTAAGCCATCATCCCCCAGTGACCCTGTGCTTGCTTATATTCCATGCCCTCCCAGTGTGCCTTCTGCATTACCCCCAGTAGGGACCTGACCAGACTGGTTCTGGTTTTACTATTGGCCCTTATGGCCCTACCCTGTAGTCCCCTTGTAACTGTCCCCTCACAGTTGCTTTTCTCTTTCTTCTCTGTCTCCCCTCTTTCTTGTCCCCTCTCTCTAATGCTCTCTTTTTCTCTCCACAGCGCTCATCATCACAGTGCACACAAAGGTGGTGATACGACTCCTCCTGGGCGGATCCCGCTTCTTGCTCTCCAGGGTCCTGGTGAGTTCATTTTGCCCCCACACCCCCACCATGGCTGACATTAAAGTGGTATCCCTTAATAAGTAACAAACGTTTGAATCTTTATTAATACAAAAACATATATAAAGATATCATAAAAGACATAAATGGGGAGGTATATCGGATACACAAACAAGAGAAGGCGAGTGTGTCCTAATCACATAACGTTAGTACAACTAAACACATGGTGGCAAGGTGCTCAATATAATATATGAGTCTATATAGTAGTATAACAGTAATGGAAAGTCTCTAAAATTGAGTACAAAAATACAGCAATAATTAGCAAGTATATCTGCCAAAAGACATAAAATGCACCCTGCCTGGACACCTCACCTTAGCCCCAAATGCGTTTTCACACTTGCTTCCTCAGGGAACGCCCCCTGAGGAAGCAAGTGTGAAAAGCGTTTGGGACTAAGGTGAGGTGTCCAGGCAGGGTGCATTTTATGTCTTTTTGCAGATATACTTGCTAATTATTGCTGTATTTTTGTACTCGATTTTAGAGACGTTCCATTACTGTTATATTACTGTATAGATACATATATTATATTGAGCAACTTGCCACCATGTGTTTAGTTGTAGTGCAAAATGCAATGCAAATTTTATTTACGAATATCGCATATTCACGAATTCGCGAATATTCGCGAATATAGCACTATATATTCGTAATTCCGAATATTGTTTTTTTTTTTTTTTTTTTCACAGTACACATCACAGTGATCACCCCTCTCTGCTTCCAGCTTGTGTGGTATAAAGAAGGCTCTAATACTACTGTGTGAGACTGGCGTGCGAATTTTCGCATATGCGAAAATTAGCGTATGCTAATTTTTGCATATGCAAATTTTCGTTTATGCTAATTTTGTATAGGCTAATTTTAGCATATGCTAATTTTCGCATATGCAAAAATAAAACGCGTATGTTACGAATATGCGAATTTAGCGAATATATGATGATTATTCCTCCATATATTCGCGAAATATCGCAAATTCGAATATGGCCTATGCTGCTCAACACTATTTAGTTGTACTAACGTTATGTGATTAGGACACACTCGCCTTCTCTTGTTTGTGTATCCAATATACCTCCCCATTTATGTCTTGTATGATATTTTTTATCTATGTTTTTGTGTTAATAAAGATTCAAATGTTTGTTACTTATATACTTTGGTCTGTGGTGTTTGGGTATATGCTTGAAGGGTGACCACTGTATAGCCTTTCTCAGATTGCTGTAGTAACTTGGCATGGTATCCCTTAATGTTAAGTGGTTTAACACACCCGAGAAGAGGGCTCAACTCCTCCTTTCATTCCACAAACAACGGGCACATATTCTCTGTCTACAAGAGACCCACTTCAGGACTGATAGCTTACCCTCCATTCCTAATAGATATTATTCTACATGGCTCCATGCCACCAACCCTGAGGCCAGGACGAAAGGGGTCTCTATGGCCATTTACTAAGTCCCTCCCTATCACTATCACTAACTCCCAACTTGACCCTCACGCCCGCTATATTTTTGCTAATTGACACAAGCGGGCAAAAAATTTGCAATCGCTACAGTATATGCCCCTAACCACGACCAGGTGCCTTTTTTTTATTAAGACACTTGACTTGCTTGTGGATTTTGCTACAGGACCCATAATCTTTTGCAGGGATCTCAATCTACCTCTCTTTCCCCTATTAGACACGTCTACGGGTCACTTCTATAGCTCATACAGCAAATTACCTGCATTACAGGGAAAATTACACCAGCTACAACTATGTGATGTATGGCGGGCCCTTCATACTGGCACGAGTGACTATACGTTCTTCTCCCACCCCCGTCAAACATACTCCAGGATAGATTATATTTTCTGCCCACACCATATCTTACCGGCTGTCACTGAAGCGACCATTGACATCACAACACTGTCGGATCACGCCCCAGTCACGATTACCTTCACTCTTCCCTCCTAGGTCAAGCCCCATGCTATGTGGAGACTTAATGAGTCCTTGCTCACGGATCCACTTTGTTTCCAAGGACACAGTGTCACACTTTGATAGCGATCACAGGGGAGATAGCACAACCCCGAGCATTCGCTGGGACACCCTCAAATGTGTATTGAGGGGTGTCCTGATTAAGCATGGGACTCAGCTTAAGAGGGAGAAGGCGGCTAAATATTGTTCCCTAACCACCCAACTCCGTGCACTCAAATCGCTCCATAAACAGAGTAGTTCGGAAGCAGTCCTCCGAGACCTGATTTGGGTCCGTCATGACCTCTTGGCTCACATGCAAGACGGGAATAGGCGCTACAAGCAATTGACGGGAAAAGTCTATTACGAATGGGGGAACAAAGCAAGTAGATTGATGGCTAGAGCCATGAAACTTAAGAAGTCCTCCCTGTTTGTTCAGTCCATTTGCACCTCCCCAGATACCGTCTCGCATGTGACCCAGGACATCACGGATGCCTTTAGATCATTCTACTCCTCACTCTATAACCTCCCGAAACCTGGTTCCTCTGCGTCACGTTCTGCCCGACACCCTTCCCTAACCGAATGTATTGCGTCCACAGCACTTCCTACCCTTTCTGCAAGCACTGTCCGCACATTGGAAGATCCGTTCACACAGGAGGAACTTGACTCCGTTATATCGTCCTTACCGGCCGGTAAGAGTCCGGGTCCGGACGGATATACTGCAAAATTCTATAAATCCCTCCGCTCTGAGCTCTCGGGCCCCCTCCTCTTCGCACTCAATTCTATCGCCTCCTCTTCTCCTCCTCCCCAGTCGTTTCTTCGTGCCTTTGTCACGGTAATCCCTAAAGAGGAGAAGGACTTTTCTCTCTGCTCCAGCTATAGACCAATTTCCCTCCTCAACACAGATGAAAGAATCTATGCTAAATTGATGGCTTAGAGACTGGCTTACCACTTGGAGGCCCTGATCCACCCTGACCAAATGGGATTTGTTTGTAACTGAGAGGCCAGGGACAACACATTGAGAGTTTTCTCAGTGATACACTTTGCCATTCATGCCCAATGTATGCTGGAGATGCAGGGCCCAGGGGGGTCTATTACACAAATCTGGATTGATTTCCCTCTATGTCCTCCTACTGTTCACAAGTGCTGGACACTATCCATTGTGTAACAGCGATCCGCCTGACCCGTGACCCGGCTTCCCTGCTCCTCTCAAACCTGTTTATCTCAGTCCCTAGGAGCACTAGGCCCCTATTGTGCTTCTTATTACTTGCAGCCCACACAGTAATCCCCCGCCTTTGGAGGTCAACGGTATCACCGACCCTTTTGTCTTGGCTTCAGGAGGTGGCATATCTGCATAGAATGGAGGAACTCCGTGCAGATTCTTGAGCTTCCCTTCGTAAATATACGGCAATTTTGTTTCCGTGGCTGATCTTGCTCCACTCGACAGATTGCACATCCATGCATATACAATCCCAGACCCTTTGGACCTTGCATGGAATTTGATGGCTTGGAATCGGGATCGCCTTGGGACAGTGAGTTCATCACTTCAGTGTGTGCTGTGGATCTTATTCCTCTAGCTCTCTCACTCTCTCTCCCTTTTTCTCCACTTTACTCCTTATACTGAGGAGTATCCTCTTCTCCTCTCTTAGTCTTTCTTTATCTCTCTTCCTCTTCTCTCCCCCCTTCCCACCCACAACCCCCTCCCCATCCCCCCTCCCCCTTCCTCCCCCTCCATTAATAGACTAAAAAATTACCGCATTGGGTTGATGTTGACTCTTTTATCCATGAGCTTACCAGCGGTACCTCTGATGCTTGTAGTTATTGCCATGAGAATATCATTCTTTTGTATTGATCTATTAACCTACAAGCTTTCCAGTTGTTTCTGTTTGTTCATTTATGTGACAATGAAAAATGTAATAAACTTTTATTTGGGAAAAAAAGATAAAATTGGGGTAACACCATCATTTTAGTGTTAAAAATCTAATTTTCCATTTTCACGTCCAACTTCAACGCAAAGTCGTCAAACACCTGTGAGGTGATAAGGCTCAATATACCCCTTGTAAAGTTCCTTGAGGGGTGTAGTTTCCAAAATAGTATGCCATGTAGGGTGTTTTTTCTGGCACCATGGCCCCCAAAAACCATGACAGCAAAATTTGTTTAAAAAAATCCCACAGTTGCTCTTTCCCTCTTGAGCCATGTTGTGAGCCCGCAGAGCACTTTATGTCAACATATGAGATATTTCCATACTCAAGAGAAATTGGACTACATATTTTGGGGGGCCTTTTCTCCTAATACCACTTTTAAAAATGAAAAAATGGGGTTACAAGAACATGTTAGTGTAAAAAAATGCAGATTTTGATTTTTATCCTCCACTTTGCTGCTATTCTTTTGAAACACCTAAAGGGTTAACAAGCTTGCTGAATGTCTTTTTGAATACTTTGAGGGGTGTTGTTTCTATAAAGGGGTCATTTATGAGGTATTTCTCACAGAAAGGCCCCTCAAATCCACTTCAAACTTAACTGGTCCCGCGTACGGGCCGGTATGTTTTTATCGGTACAATTTTTGTATGTATCAGACTTTTTGATTGCTTTTTATTCATTTTTTCATGATGTAAATAGTGACCAAAAAGACGCTATTTTGGACTTTGGATTTTTTTTGCACGTACGCCATTGACCATGTGGTTTAATTAACTATGTATTTTTATAATTCAGACATTTCCACACGCTGCAAAACCACATATGTTTATTTTTATTTACACAGTTTTTTTTATGGGGAAAAGGGGGTGATTCAAATTTTTATTAGAGAAAGGGTTAAATGACCTTTATTAACTTTTTTTCACTTTTTTTTACACACTGACCTTCTACAGTGATCCTAACAAAGCCATAGCTTTGCATGGATCAGTGTTATAGGCGGTCGATTGCTCAAGCCTGTGTCTCAGGCTTGGAGCAATCAAACGCTGATCAGAAGCGACGGTGCAAGGTAAGGGGACCTCCGCTCGCATGCTAGCTGACCGGGACATTGCGATTTTATTGCGATAGTCCCGATCAGCCCGACTGAGCTGCCGGGAAGCTTTCACTTTCATTTTAGACACGGCGATCAACTTTGATCAACGCGTCTAAAGGGTTAATAGCGCACGGCACAACGATCGGTGCCGCACACTTCTAGCCCAGGGTCATTAGCTGTTGGTACTGACCCGGTATGACGCAGGGTCACGGCGTGACCCCGTTCTAACCTCTTAAGGACCAAGGACGTATGAGTACGTCCTTGGTACCGCTCCTGTGATATAACTCGGGGTCCCACGGTGACCCCGCATCATATCACGGCGGGCCCGGCGTCATAGTGAAGCCGGGACCAGCCTCTAATAGCGTGCGGCACTGATCGCAGTGCGGCGTGCTATTAACCTTTTAGCCGCGCGCTCAAAGCTGAGCCACACGGCTGAAAGTGAAAGTAAAAAGTGCCAGTTAGCTCAGGGAGCTGTTTGGGATCGCCGCGGTGAAATCGCGGCATCCCAAACAGCTGTACTACAGAAGGAAGGTCTCTTACCTTCCTTCCTGCAATCCAATCGCCGATTGAATGCTTCAAGCCTGAGATCCAGGCTTGAACAATCAATCGCCGAAAACCCTGATCAATACATCCCTATGGAGATGCATTGAACACAATTAAAGATCAGTAAATGCAATGTTATAGCCCCCTATGGGGGATATAATATTGCAACAAAAAAAAGTGAAAAAAAAAATCATTAACCCTTTGAATTATCCCTTCCCCTAATAAAAGTTTGAATCACCCGGCATTTCCAATAATAAAAAAAACAGTGTAAATAAAAACAAAAATAAACATATGTGGTATCGCCGCGTGCGGAAATGTCCGATTAAAAAAAATATACCACTAATTAATTTATTGATTTTATCATGATAGTCCCGATCAGCCCGACTGAGCTGACGGAAAGCTTTCACTTTAATTTTAGACACGGCGATCAACTTTGATCAACGCGTCTAAAGGGTTAATAGCGCGCGGCACAACGATCGGTGCCGCGCGCTATTACACTTCTAGCCCAGGGTCCCGGCTATCATTAGCTGCCGGCACTGACCCGGTATGACGCAGGGTCACGGCGTGACCCTGTTTTAACCCCTTAAGGACCAAGGACGTATGAGTACATCCTTGGTCCCGCTCCAGTGATATAACGTGGGGTTCCACAGTGAACACGGAAAAATAAAAAAGTTATAGGGGGTCAGAAGATGACAATTTTAAACACATACATTTTCCCGCATGTAGTTATGATTTTTTTTTTAAGCAATACAAAATCCAACCTATACAAGCATGGTATCATTTCAACCGTATGGACCTAGAGAATAAAGATAAGGTGTAATTTTTACCGAAAAATGTACTACGTAGAAACGGAAGCCCCCAAAATTTGCAAAATGGCTGTATTTTATCAATTTTGTCGCACAATGATTTTTTTCCCGTTTCACCGTAGATTTTTGGGTAAATTGACTGATATTATTACAAAGTAGAATTAGTGGCGCAAAAAATAAACCATAATACAGATTTTTAGGTGCAAAACTTTAATGATTTTTGAAAGGTAAGGAGGAAAAAATGAAAGAGCAAAAACTGAAAAATGCCCGGTCCTTAAGGGGTTAAATACCGGGACTGGGCGTACGTACGCCCTACGTCTTTAAGAGGTTAAGGCGTTAAGGTCCTAGCTAAAATGCCCTTCATAGTTAGATGTTTACTATAAACAATATGGTGTTGTTAGTTGTTACGAGGTCAAAGTATCCTCTTATTTTTCTTTATATTTTTTAAAACAAAATGTAACCACTTGATGTCCATGGAGTCTATGTCCATGTTCGTCGGGAGAATTCATGCCCAGGTTCATATGTCACATTTATCTTCTCTTTTCCATTACTTAAAGTTAAAGGCCTCACATATATCTGGTAATGTACTAATTCTTAATTGATTGTGATCATTTTGCAATGTGGATGAAAATTATGTTAATTAGTACGTATGGTGAAAGATCCTTTCTAAACATCTAACATAAATAATAAATAATTGTGCATACCACCCCCAGTAAGCAAAGTTTGCATATTACACCTACATCTGTGAAGCTGGAAGGAAAATCAACATGGATACATGCCTCAAACTGCTGGAGGATTCCTACACCATGTTCTTGATATATGTCCTTTTTTCAATAAATAATGACCCAATAAGTGACAAAATAGATAATTTCATTTGATAAAAGGTAATCAATATTTGCAGTAATACATTTAGTAAATGTAAAAAAAATTGCCAGATTAATGGAATTTCTGAAGTATGTAAACCTGCTTATGTTATTTTCAAGGAGATGTAATGGGGGGGGGGGGGGGTCTGCTTTTAAATCATTGTTGTCCCATTGGGTTAAATGTAGATTGCATTTACTGACATATAGTAGCGTTGGTTCTCATTAGTAGCTCCAGTAGAGTAGGTCTAATATAAGAGTCCCAGGTGAAGGAGCAGTCTGAGTACAAAGGGGGGTGGTTCATAAGGAGCCACTCGTCTCAACCCAGTGAAGAATCCCATACCTTTTTCCCACCTGAACCTGAGACTATTAGGCGGAAAAAATTATAAGGAAAGATTATGTCAAATTATGTTTTTTCTAGGGTGGAATTGACAAGAATGACCCTTATCATTTTGAATACTGATAAATATAAATATATACATATATATATATATATATATATATATATATATATAAATTAAAAATAGAGATATATCTGCTAATATACTGCAGAAAAACATTATTTTCCTTATGAGACATTTCAGCTCGCTAACTTGCTGACCAAGAAGATGAAGACCTTGGAACAAGGCCAAGAGAAGTGAGATAAAGAAGAGATATAGACTGTGTAGGAGAGACATACAGAATTTTCCAGTAGGAGAGTGAGCGGGCAGCATAAGTGAACTTTGGCCAAGAGAGAAATGGAGGCTTAACTCCTTGGGGACTGAGCCCATTATAACCCTAAGGACGGGAGCATTTTTTGCAATTCTGACCACTGTCACTTTAAGCATTAATAACTCTGGGATGCTTTTACTTTTCATTCTGATTCCGAGAATGTTTTTTCGTGACATATTCTACTTTATGTCAGTGGTAAAATTTTGTCGATACTTGCATCATTTCTTGGTGAAAAATTCCAAAATTTGATGAAAAAATTTAAAATTTTGCATTTTTCTAACTTTGAAGCTCTCTGCTTGTAAGGAAAATAAACATTCTAAATAAATAATATTTTGATTCACATATACAATATGTCTACTTTATGTTTGCATCATAAAGTTGACATGTTTTTACTTTTGGAAAACATCAGAGGGCTTAAAAGTTCAGAAGCAATTTTCCACAAAATTTTCAAAATCAGGATTTTTTAGGGGCCAATTCAGTTTTGAAGTGGATTTGAAGGGCCTTCATATTAGAAATACCCCATAAATTACCCCATTATAAAAACTGCACCCCTAAAAGTATTCAAAATGACATTCAGTAAGTTTGCACCCCTCAAAGTATTCAAAATGACATTCAGTAAGTATGTTAACCCTTTAGGTGTTTCACAGGAATAGCAGCAAAGTGAAGGAGAAAATTCAAAATCTTAATTTTTTACACTCGCATGTTCTTGTAGACCCAGTTTTTTTAATTTTACAAGGGTAAAAGGAGAAAAAGCCCCCCAAAATTTGTAACGCAATTTCTCTTGAGTAAGGAAATACCTCATATGTGTATGTCAAGTGTTCAGAGGGCGCAGTAGAGGGCTCAGAAGGGAAGGAGCGACAATGGGATTGTTACGCCGAGCGCTCCGGGTCCCCGCTCCTCCCCGGAGCGCTCGCAGCATCCTCGCATTTGCAGCGCCCCGGTCAGACCTGCTGACCGGGTGCGCTGCAATATCTCTCTCAGCCGGGATGCGATTCGCGATGCGGGAGGCGCCCGCTCGCGATGCGCATCCCGGCTCCCGTACCTGACTCGTTCCCCGTCTGTCTTGTCCCGGCGCACGCGGCCCCGCTCCTTAGGGCGCGCGCGCCGGGTCTCTGCAATTTAAAGGGCCACTGCGCCACTGATTGGCGCAGCAGGCTTAATCAGTGTGTTCACCTGTGCACTCCCTACTTATACCTCACTTCCCCTGCACTCCCTCGCCAGATCTTGTTGCCATTGTGCCAGTGAAAGCGTTTCCTTGTGTGTTCCTAGCCTGTGTTCCAGACCTCCTGCCGTTGCCCCTGACTACGATCCTTGCTGCCTGCCCTGACCTTCTGCTACGTCCGACCTTGCTCTTGTCTACTCCCTTGTACCGCGCCTATCTTCAGCAGTCAGAGAGGTTGAGCCGTTGCTGGTGGATACGACCTGGTTGCTACCGCCGCTGCAAGACCATCCCGCTTTGCGGCGGGCTCTGGTGAATACCAGTAGCAACTTAGAACCGGTCCACCAACACGGTCCACGCCAATCCCTCTCTGGCACAGAGGATCCACCTCCAGCCAGCCGAATCGTGACAGGGATTTTGGAGAGTGAGTTTTGCTGAAATATTTTTTTGGGGCATGTCGCATTTAGGAAGCCCCTATGGTACCAGAACAGCAAAAAAAAAAAAAACACATGGCATACTATTTTTGAAACTACACCCCTCAAGGCACGTAACAAGGGGTCCGGTGAGCCTTAACACCCCACAGGTGTTTGACGACTTTTCGTTAAATTCGGATGTGTATATGAAAAAAAACATTTTCACTAAAGTGCAGTTTTTTTCCCCAAATTTTCCATTTCTGCAAAGGGTAATGGGAGAAAAATCCCCCCAAAACTTGTAACGCAATTTCTCCCGAGTACGGAGATACCCCATATGTGGCCCTAAACTGTTGCCTTGAAATACGACAGGGCTCTGAAGTGAGAGAGCGCAATGCGCATTTGAGGCCTGAATAAAGAATTTGCAGTAGGGGTGGACCCGGTTACAAGGATGGGGCTTGTCTCCACCAAAATCCTACAGCAGTGTCTCCCACAGGGTGCCTCCAGCTGTTGCAAGACTCCCAGCCTGCCAGTACAGTCTATGGCTGTCCGGCAACACTGGGAGTTGTGGTTTTGCCACAGCTGGAGGCGCGGTTTAGGAAACACTGCCGTATGAGACGTTTTTCATTTTTATTGGGGGGGGGGGGGGGGCACGTGTAAGGGGGTGTATGTGTAATGTTTTACTTTTTATTATTTGTTAGTGTAGTGTAGTGTTTTTAGGGTACATTCACACATGATGGGGTTCACAGTAAGTTTCCTTGAAAGAAACCCACTGTAAACCCACCCGTGTGAATGTACCCTGTACATTCACATGGGGGGCCCCAAGGGGGGCGCCCCAAACCTTCAGCTGTGGCAAAATGACAACTCCCAGAATGCACTGACAGACCGTACATGCTGGGAGTTGTAGTTTTACAACAGCTGTAGGCACACTGGTGGGGAACCACTGAGTTAGAAAACAGACTCTAGCTCAGTGATTCCAACCCATGTGCCTCCAGCTGTTGCAAGAATACAACTCCCAGCATGTACGGTCTGTCAGTGCACTCTGGGAGTTGTGGTTTGCAACAGCTGGAGGCACACGGGTTGGAATCACTGAGTTAGGAAACAGACTCTAGCTCAGTGTTTCCCAACCAGTGTGCCTACAGCTGTTGCAAAACTACAATTCCCAGCACGGCCAGACAGTCAGGGATGCCGGCGTGTAGTTCTGCAATATCTGGCCCTTCAGATGTTGCAGAACTACAACTCCCAGCTTGCCTGGACAGTCTGGGCATGCTAGGAGTTGTAGTTATGCAACAACTGGGGAAGAACAGTGGCCTCCAAACTGTAGCCCTCCAGATGTTGCAAAACTACAACTCCAAGCATGCCCAGACTGTCCAGGCAAGCTGGGAGTTGTAGTTCTGCAACATCTGAAGGGCCAGATATTGCAGAACTATACGCCCAGCATCCCTGACTGTCTGGGCATGCTGGGAGTTGTAGTTTTGCAACATTTGGAGGACCACAGTTTAGAGACCACTACACAGTGGTCTCCAAACTGTGACCCTCCAGATGTTGCAACACTACAACTCCCAGCATGCCCAGACAGCCTTTGGCTGTCTGGGCATGCTGGGAGTTGTAGTTTTGCAGCTTTTAGAAGGCCACAGTGAAGATCACTTATCGCGATCTTCACTGCAGCCTTCTCAGCCGCACTTTCCGGCCTCCGCTCTTCCTCCTGCCGCCGCTGCTCCGGGATGCCACCGCCTCCGCGACCAATGGCAGGGGATAGGAGGGGGTGGCAACACTGCCACCTCGCTCATATCCTTTAGGCTGGTCGGAGCTGTCTCTGACAACTCCAATCAGTCTTATTTTCCGGGAGATCGGGTCACCAGTGACCCGATTTGCCCGGATCGCGGCAAATCGCAGGTCTGAATTGACCTGCGATTTGCTGCAATCACCGATATGGGGGGGTCTCAGGACCCCCCTAGGCATTGCCACGGGATGCCTGCTGATAGATATCAGCAGGCATCCCGGTCCGATCACCGCCCGGCGAGCGGCAGTGATCTGAAATGCCGAGGGTGTATGGATACGCCCTCCTTCCATAAGTGACGGGACGCGAGGGCGTATGCATACGCCCTTCGTCCCCAAGGAGTTAAATATGCTAATACATACACAGACGCAATACTCAAATAACCAATTAAAATATAACATGATGATTTTGACGTGATAACTATCGTCCCCTTTTGTCAAATGTAAAAACCAATGTACTTCCGTTTGATAAACAGAACTCTTTACCACTCTTGGGGACAGCTCCTGAGCTTCCTGCTGAGGGTTTTATAACAACTTTTTGTGTGGTGTATATTTCTTGTGTTGACACTCAGCAGTATACAGCGGCAATCATGCACATTTTAAGGCCTAACCAGCAGCCATCCATGAAAACCTTTGGACCACCTTTTTCTATGAGTTATAACAACCAGGTGGAATCTCAGTGAAGTCCACAGCTGAGGGTACTCTGCAACAGCTAGCCTCCTTTGCTTATCCCTGATTTTGTCTTTTTCACCCCTGTTATGTAGTGAAGTACTAAATAAAGAAGGATTACAACTCAAGAGGCAGGCCACTATTTTTTTTTTTTTTTTGGAAGATTTTTCAATGTCATCATCATCATCATAATCATATCCATTTTCAGTTAAATTATGTTTTTGTATTTTTTTTTAAATACCACAATTGTAACATAAAACATTTGTTTAAATAAAACTCAACATGCGGAATGTTCATCAAAAAAGATTACATTTATTTGGTAATTTAAGGCATCAGGGTAACACATGTCTAAGTGTTGATTGGTTTCTTGCTTGTGAAAATATCTACAGTTCTGTTCACTTCTTGCATCCCCCTGGAGGTGGTCCCTGGCAGGAATCTGAAAACATAAGAAAAAGTACTGTATTAATATTTGGATCAATGCTTTAGAGACATGCAGAGAAATCATTTAAAATCCTTTCCCCTTATATGTAAAACTATAGGGGGAGCTATTGAACATTTACATTTTGAGGTGTCAAGAAGTTGCAAGTTTTTACTCCCCCCCCCCACCTGTTTCTCCCAAAATTTGTGACTTTCGGCATTTTTACATTGCCATGTTGGTGAGGATGGAACGGAGTTTATCCCCCTACACCCACCTAAGTTTCTACAACTTAGGCCTGCAAACAGGTAGTAAGCTGAAATCTACTCCAGCTCTTAGCTTTCAGTCAGAGGTACATGAGACAACCGCTGATGTGCTGGATTTATTAGGAGGCCTGCACACTTTAAAAAGTCAGGCATATCTGATGCCAGTAGAATTTTATTTAAGATGAGCGTGTTGAATGCTGGTGTTAGTAAAATCCCCTCTATGTGTACATACAGAACACTTGTAAAGGTTGTCTATTCAAAAAATCTTCACATGAAAATGAAGACCACCTCATGTGACAAAGCATGCTTGGCTAACTGGATTTGGTGTACCATGGTAGGCACTGTACCAAGTTGTTATACATTACAAGAGGCCAAGACAGGAATACTGCACAAGGAGAAATCAACTGGTGTCAGAAAATTATATAGATGTCTAAATCTTAAAATCTTAATCCTTCCAGTACCTATGAGCTGCTGTATACTACAGCAAAAGTTGTGCAGTTCTTTTCTTTCTAACCAGAGTGTTCTGTGTTGCCACCCCTTAACAAACTTTTCCTGCTCCAGACATTTCCTGACACAGGCAGAGGTGGCAGCAGAGAGCATTGCTCTCAGAATGGTCCAGTGGCAGGATATGTTTAAACTGCAATTTCGTAGCCCAAGACTCCTCCCGAGACTCGAGACTTAATGTGATCAGTTAAGTTGGCGAAAGTACAACAGTCTTGTATGGGACTTCAGTCAGGGACTTTCAACAATCAGTCTGATCACATTAGTCTCATGGCACATCCCAGGCTACGAGATTGCCCGGGAAATTTAAGACCATCCTAAAAGTAATGCTTTATCTGGAATCAGTAGGGCAAAAGTAATATTATATGTAACCTGATTTTCCTCCTCCAAAGCCACCACCCATGCCACCGCCAATGCCACCGCCAAATCCTCCTCCTCCTCCTCCTTGGTATCCTCCGGGACCACCTCCTAAAAGAGTCAAATGTATCCACCTGTTAGACAATACAATAACTTATATTCCAAAACAATCCCAAATACCTACAGAGGCTTGTCACTAAACTATAATATTCATATTTTATTCATATGTACAGTAGTACAGGCCAGACAGCGTCAGTAATATAAGAGCATCTACGCAAAATGGCATATAACTCTGTGGCCTGTATACAAAATTAACCAAAAAATTGTATCACACAATTGGAAGAGTAGGTTCTGTAGATACGGCATTGTGGGACACAATATCCTGAACCTGTTGTTTGTGGCCTTAGAAGAGTGGTCCACACTGATTTGTTTTTTTGTTTTCTTGCCTAGTTCTGATGGCATCTTTTCCCATTCATGGCACTAAGGCTAGGTTCACACTGCAGAATCTCCGGGCAGAAAATTTCCACCCGTGGGTTCAGAGTGCAGCCAGTGCCAACTGAATCAGTCGGTGCTAGGACCGCGTGGACACTGCAGTCTTCAATAGACTGCAATGTTTTCTGTGAGTATTTCCGCCTGAAGAAAGAGCAACGTCATTCTTCAGGCAGAAAATTTTAAAGCAGATTTTCCATTCACAAATTCCGCTTCATAAATTCCGAAGTCTGAATTTGTGAACGGAAATTCATTCACTATACTAAACATTTTAGTAAGCGGAATGTCTGCCTGCAATTTCAAAGCAGAATTGCAGGTGGAAATTCTGTAGTGTGAACCTAACCTAACAACACAACTCTGAAACATTACAACAGTCCTCTAAAAGCAGCTTAAAGAGATTTTCCTGTTATAACATCTTGATGGCATATCCTCAAGATAGGCCATGAAAATCTGATCAGTAGGGTGCCGACACACAGTCCCTCTTCCAATCAGCTGTTCAGCAGGGCTGTTGTGCCTGGATGTACACAGTGAACAGAGCCAAGAGCCTTGACCATTGTATAGTGGTCATGCTGGGTTATTGCAGGTAAGCTCATATCAAAGAGAATGGAGCTAAGATAGATAAACCCTGTTCACTGTGTACATCCCAACCCAATGGCACTTTTGAATAGTGGGAGGGCAACATGGTGGCTCAGTGGTTAGCACTGTTTACTTGCAGTGTTGGGGTCCTAGGTTTAAAGCTCCTGAAGGACGCATCTGCAATGAGTTTTTTAGTTTCCATTATGTTTGTGTGGGTTTCCTCCCACACTCCAAAAGCCTACTGATATATGAATATAGATTATGAGCCCCAATGGGGACAGGGACCAATTTGAGTGAACAGTGTACAGTGCTGCAGAAACTGTGTACACTATATAAACAAAGAATTATAAGTATTATTATTATTAGTATTATTATTGGTGCTAGGTGTTGGGATAGGCTATCCACTTGTATTTGAAAACCCCTTTAAGCACAATTTAAAGCCCTTATTTAATTAGAACTAGATATTTTATTCTAAAAACTATGTATGGCTTCATGTCGTAAAATGTATATTTTTACAGAGTTTACCTGCTTTGTACAGATCTTATGCATGTGCTCTTTAAGGGAACATCAGAGAAGGTAATCTTTCTCTTCCATTATATAAGCTAGAGGTGATTCCTGTGGTAAAGACCAGTCCCTTTAAAGGGTTGATTCACTCATGCCAGTCCCTTTAAAGGGTTGATTCACTCATGCATTGCAACTATTTCATAGGGGGAATGAAGACTAGACAGCTGCTTTCCTTAGCAAATGACTGCAAGGGTTCCTGACAGAAGTACCCCTCCATAATCTTGAGATCACTTTTAAGATATATAGATTTGTTAAAATGTAAAATAGCATTGATTCTATGGGAGAATAGCAGTCTATGCACTGCACTCAACAGGGCAATGCATGCCAGTATAACCAGTACATCAAGCCTTGTGTACCAGGTCATGCAGTGTTCACACAGCCTTTAGATGATGACTACAGCAACACTTATGATACAATGGCAATATTGTATTTATTCATTTTGAATTTTTAAAGGCAATGTTTTGTGTTATATTTTTGCTGTACCTGACATATTACCACCACCATATGAACCTTGTCCTTGGCATTGTTGTCCAGAGCCAATAGCTGTAAAAGAGATATAAAACTTAGTACAAGGTTCTAGTTTTAAAACACTTTCATCTATCTATTAAATTCATCTATATATCTTTTTTTTTTTTGCAGTTATTTTTATACATACATTTAACAGATTGCCCTTCTGTATTACTATATACAAAATAGTTTTTAATATTCCTAATGCAACCAATTTAAATAACCCATATATTATGTCTTCAAATTAAGATATTTATATATTTGTAAATGTAAATGTTCTTTAAGAAAACATAGGCAGCAGCTAAGAGACTTTCTATTCTCAAGGTGCAACATTTAAAATAGTTTTTAGTATGAATACATGACAAATTATTTGTTATTTTTAATACTTACACATTCCAGATCCTCCACCACAGTCACCTCCAGAGCCACCTTGTTGATATCCCCCTCCTGAACCTATTCCACCTTGCATATAACCACCACTGGAGCCACCTTGCATATAGCCACCACCAGAACCACCTTGCTGGTATCCACCACCACAGTCACCTCCAGAGCTGCCTTGAAATCCACCACCAGAATTGAAGCCACCGCTTGAACCCCCTTGCTGATATCCACCGCCAGAGCCTCCTTGCTGACATCCACCACCAGAGCCACCTTGCTGAAAGCCACCACCACAATCACCACCAGAACCGCCTTGTTGATATCCACCTCCTGAACCGAAGCCACCACCACCAAAACCGCCTTGCATATAGCCACTAGATCCACCTCCAGAGCCTCCTTGCTGGTATCCACCACCTGATCCACCTTTTACACCAGACATGATAACTATGTATAGAAGCTAAGCCAATTCTTAAAGTAACAAGACAAAGAGCAGTATGTCTATTTAGCTGGTAAAGCCTCCTTTTATATGCTGAGAAAACCCTAATGTTGAACGAGCTTGTCTTTCTATTGGTTATTATAATTATATTTTAATTTTTTACAAGGATAGAGCATTGTGTATAATTTAGAAACTATTTCATCTTGTTCACGTATTCTGCAAGGTTGAAAATAGGTGTTTCCTCTGCACTGTTCTGTATATAGGCACTATAAAACTATTGTTTACATGACTCGTTGATAAAGGACATTATTTGCTCAATTCAATCTATTTATAGGATAAAATAACATTTTTCATACATACACATTGCTTATTTTTTAATAGAATGGACATTTACGCATTCGACAATACAAAATATGTCAATTTTTTTATTCTTTTATTTTTGTTAAATGGGAAAATAAGGGTGATTTGATTTTTATTAGGTTTTTCTATTAATTTATAAACTTTATTTATTTTTTATTTTACACTTTAAGTCTCCATAGGGGACTTGTATATGCAATTGTTAGATTGCATTCACTGTATATATGGCATAGCATTACACAGTGTGATTGGCGATCCACTGATCTAGCCTAAATAAGCCATGATACATCATTGGATCAGCGATCGGTGGCAGGAGGCAAGTAAGGGGACCCTCCTCTGCCATTTTAGCTCACCGTACCCCCGTGATCATGTCACAGGACTTCGATTAGCTCCACTGAGCTACCGGCAACTTCCACTTTCACTTTAGACAACATAATCGGCATTGATCACGGCATCTAAAGGATTAATTAAGATGGGCAGCAGGATTGCTGCTGCCCATTATAAGCAGACAGTACTCTGAAACGAGCGCAGCTCCTGCACTCACTTCAAAGTCACTTAGGGATTCAGGGCATACAGGTATTTGGCCTGTATGCCCAATTTCCTTTAGAGCAGTGTTTTTCAGGTGCGGTCCTCAAGAACCCCCCCCCATCAGGTCATGTTTTCGAGATTTCCTTAGTCTTTCATAGGTGATATAATTCTGGTCAGCAAATCAGACACCACCACAGTTATATCCCCTGTGAAAGACTAAGGAAATCCTGAAAAAATTACCAGATGGGGGACATTGAGGACCACGCCTGGTCTAGAGGTTAAGACATCAATTCTGTAGAATTATAGTCAGTTATATGATTAATTAATTATGCCAAACAGGTGACATTGATTTTTATTTTCATATGTAGTTGAAATCTGAAACAACATTTCCCACTAGTAAAAACCCGACACTCTTAGTAAATGAGGCCCAATGTGTGTGTGTGAATAGAAGCTAAGGAAGAAAATGACCACTAGATCAGGTGCTGCTCGTATCACATGAAATAAAAATTATCCAGGCAAGAGAAGATGTGTGTACATCAATCTGTGTTTATTGTTATAAAAACAAAACACATATGGTAGCAGAATTATGCATTATGGGGGTACACTCCCTTTTCTTCAGATCAGGTGCATTTGAAGACTATCTAGTCTAGGTTACACTGTCTGAGAATAAGGGAACGTTCAGACGAGCGTATTTTACGCTGCGGATACGCCGATACGATCAGACACACTGGAGTGATGTGCGAGTCGCCGTGTATGCGCGGTGTACTCGCACGCATCGCGACCGCTACCTCCCCTGCTCTATGAGCTAGGCCGAGAGCTGCCGCAATGTGTGAATATACTGTTCATCTACGCGGCGACTCGCACATCGCAGTGTGTCTGCTCATAGCGGCGTATTGCTGCTCCAAGCAGGCACATGTAAAGGCAGCATACAGAGGTCCTTCAGCGGCGGATGTAAATCCGCTCGTCTGAACGTACCCTTAGACAGTTTTTGTTCAATCACCCCCATTATGTTTAGTTGGGAGATGTATCAAAACATGTGCAGAGAAATAGTGGAGAAGTTGCCCATAACAACCAATGAGATCACTTTTTAAAAAGGTCTCTGAAAAATAAAAGAAGCAACTGATTGGTTGCTATGGACATATCCTTTATGCATGTTTTAATAAATCTTCCCCCAAATCTATATTTATGAGTATAAAATAAGTATATTACAATGACTATGCAGGTAACAATCATGAAAAGTCACAATTTAGATCTTTTTTGTAAATATTTTTGCAGCTATTCAAAAGCAGAAATGTTATTTTAGACAAAAGTAAGTTTGATGTAATTTTTCAATGCATTAGTTATGTGTTCAAAGTATTCTGGTTCAACCTTAGCAAATGTGCCAATGTATTAATCATAAACCTGCAATTTTGTAAATAACAGTACAGTTAGTAATATCCAAGAGTCCTCAATGTACAACAATGTTAAAACTAGTGGTTACAGTGCTATAAATGAATTTGCTATGTCATCATTTAAACACATCTTAAATGATCCTCCTGAACAAAATAATTGGTTATGAGTAATCTTCTGGTAAAAATAATGAACATTAAAATGTTACAGATGAAACTGTCAGTTTGGAGGTGATACAGTCATTGCATTCATGGAAGTTGCATTCGTCATGTGTCATTCTTTTATGTTGTCCACAAGCATGACATTGCAGGGGAAAGCTTTAAAATTCCAAAAATTACATTACGGACAATTCTCTAAAATGTTTTTCTTGTTCTAAATGGCATTATTTAGGGAAATATGGGAGGAGAGATGTTAACATAAGAAAAGCCCAACTTCCACTTTCTTCAGGTTTTCATGGTTTATATACTGTTGATAGTAGGACTGGGCTGCGACCGAAAATTTTGGACTAAGCAGCTCATTTTGGTCATGGGTGTAGCTATGCGAAGGCAGAGCCGCAAAGGGGAGGTGGCAATTGTCAATCATAGGTGGTGTATAATAGGGTACATAAATGAAGAAAAAAATAAATAAAATATATATATATATATATATATATATATATATATATATATATATATATACATATATTAAAGGGGTACTTTGGAGCAATAAACCCATAGCCCATCATTTCCATCTCACCAAACTATTTAATCGTCTAAATATTATTCATGAGCTATATAGAATAGTTTCCCCTCTTTGGTTGTTACTCACATGCATATAATGAGGGAATTACAGCCCCCCACTCTGTCTCTGTCCAAATCCCTCTTTGAAAGCAGTCCCCACTCTCCTGAGAAACACAGACCATGTGATTTCTGCCCTTCACTGAGGGGTCATGCCCTACAACTGAGAACTGGAGTTGTGTGCAGCTACAGCCAATCAGACACTGAATCTCTCTCTGCTGCTCAAAGCAGGAAGGTGGGTCTAGCAGAGTAGAGCTGCAATGATTGCTGAGAAATCTAGGCAAGGGGAGAGAACGATGGCAATGAATATCAAGCAGCTCGAAAGACAACAGAGGCCTCTGGAGCCATGCATATCAGGCAGAATTGTTAACAGGGAACATATCAAGGTAGTTTGAGGGCTTCAGAGATATATTATATATATCCAAGCAAGGGCACAGCACTCTATTCAAAATTCAGTGCAGTTTTCTTGTCTCATGTCACAGCAATGTTTCAGCTTCTCAATGAAGCCTTTATCAAGCATGATAAAGGCTTCATTGAGAAGCTGAAACGTTGCTGTGACATGAGACAATAAAACTGCTCAGAATTTTGAATGGAGTGCTGCACCCTTGTTTGGATATTTGCTGGAGCTGTAATCAGGTTGTGGACACTGGCACCCAGTGGAATTTATCGCATGGTTTGAGTAGTATACATAGTTACATAGTTACATAGTTAGTATGGTTGAAAAAAGACATACGTCCATCAAGTCCAACCAGGGAATTGAAGTGAAGGGTGTAAGGGGATAAGGGAAAGGGATGTAGTTTTATAATTCTGCATAAGCATTAATGTTATTTTGTTCCAGGAATGTATCTAACCCTGTTTTAAAGCTGTTAATTGTTCCTGCTTTGACCAGTTCCTGAGGTAGACCGTTCCAGAAATTCACAGTCCTCACGGTAAAGAAGGCGTGTCGCCCCTTTAGACTAAACCTTTTCTTCTCCAGACGGAGGGAGTGCCCCCTCGTCCTTTGGGGGGGTTTAACCTGGAACAGTTTTTCTCCATATTTTTTGTATGGGCCATTTATATACTTATATACGTTTATCATATCCCCCCCATATAAACATAAAGAAGGACTTGAGCAATTGCTACAGAAAAAAATATATACTTTATTAATCAATCTATTAAAAACACATACATGTGAAAAATTATATTTTTTTAATAGTGCAAAAATAAGATAGATATTTTGACTTATGAATCCAAAAAAGAAGATGGAACATGTCACACTAATGATATTCTGTCACCAGACAGTAAGGGATAGAAGATAAAGTGAGCAGCAATATATGGGTCTCACTTGTATAATATGCCTATGGGGGGAACCGGGCCTAAGCCTCCACTAATAAACAGCCTCTAACGTTGACTGAAGGTACAACGCTCCCTATATAATTAGCATAGCGTATACCATATACTGCAACACTTACCCATAGTAAGGTCCTGTCACCACCATCCCGGACGAAGGGTGAACGTGCCAAAATTCCCGTTGGGGTGACGCTATCCCGGACCCTGCGGCTGTCATCTTTTCCTTTTGCATTTTTGCACTTGTACTTTTTCCTCTGGTCAGTATCATGTATATTGCTATGTATTGGTTTATTAGTTAGGCACTTTTTGAGCCTGTAGTTCAGGCCAGCCATCGTACCCTTGCATAATATATTACTGGTTTACCTCATATATAGTTGAGCACTGGCTCCTTATACATAAGATACAATTATGATTAGAGATGAGCGAACTTACAGTAAATTCGATTCGTCACGAACTTCTCGGCTGGGCAGTTGATAGCTTTTCCTGCATAAATGAGTTCAGCTTTCCGGTGCTCCGGTGGGCTGGAAAAGGTGGATACAGTCCTAGGAAAGAGTCTCCTAGGACTGTATCCACCTTTTCCAGCCCACCGGAGCACCGGAAAGCTGAACTAATTTATGCAGGATAAGTCATCAACTGCCGAGCTGAGAAGTTTGTGACGAATCAAATTTACTGTAAGTTCGCTCATCTCTAATTATGATCCATTGAGGTATCGACTTTTCTTGTATCTGTATATATATTTACATTCAGTGTTAATATTGTGAAAGCGCAGGTGCCTGTGTAGTTGTCTTTTTCATGTGATGTATGTATTCCTCCTTTTTACATGTGATCATTTTAATTGATTGCATAAAATTACACTTTTTATTGCATTTTTGAAGTGACTCCATTTCTCTCTATTCGGTATCTATTAGTTCATGGGAGTCCACATTTGACTTGCCTTCCCAGTAAAATAGGGGATGTCATGACTACATGTAGTACTAATTGATATAGCCAGGGTACAGCATATCCTTTGGCTTTTGGACAGTCCCTTCTTTCCCCCTGTAAATGTGCGTTGTTTTGGTTTATTATTAATGACCATATAGTGGTAGATGTCAGCTGTACAGATCATATAAGTAATTACATACAGTTACATCGGGTGACTAGCAGTTGACGTCATCTCTAAAGTTGTTCATTTTCCTTTTTCTTCTCCATTCAGCTCAGACCATCAGGACAGTTTTATTTATCATCCACAACTCACCTCTGCAGAACCTGCCAGAAAAACATTTTAGGCTCCGCACTTTTCCAACACCTATAGCGCTCCAAAAAGTAATAATGACCCTCTTGATTTTTCACACATTAGTGTAGGCAGATAAGTGGGTAGGGGTAGAGTATGTAGAGCCCCCTATTAGGTAGTCAGGTCACTCCAGTAGGTAGACAAGCCCCTTCACCTGGTTTTCCCATTACACAGGTGCTCCAGTAGATAGGTGCCACCTGTAGCTAGCTGCCCTCTGTAGATTACTTCCTGTAGGTAGGTCCCCCTGTAGATAGTATTAGCAGCCTTCCTTTAGGTAAAGGTAACAGCCCCCTTTAGCTAGTAGTATCTGCCCTCTTTAGGTAGTAGTATTTGCAGAACCCTTTAGGTAGTAGTAACCCCTTTTAGGTAGTAGAAGTTGCAGCCCCATTTAGGTAGTAATAGTTGTAACCTTTAAGTATATAAGAGTACGCGCTGAGTGGAGTAAAATACAGCAGGGTAAGAAAAATAGGAAAAGTGAACCTACATGATAAATGTGGTATATGTGGTAAATGGGCTCTTTTAGTTGACTGCTGGTGCGATGAGTGCAAACTGGAAAAAAAATCGTATATTGAATGAAAAATCGTGCTAGGTTGCCCGAAAGATCTGGATACTAATGCACTATTAGAACGTATACAATACCTGACGATTGTGGGTATAAAATAATGAGCCGCTGTGTGGATATACACTGAGGAGAGTTAGATAATTTTGCTGTCAGTGCAGTGGGCCATTTCTGGGAACTCCAGCGCTGCAAGTGATAGTGATGTTTAGTCTATTGCGTGTATATAACCAGAGCTAGGTAAATTGGGCACTACCCCTGTTGAACAGGGGGTACCTTCTGATCCCTCGGCGATGGTGCTCCGATGAGCTTTTCGGAGTGGTTCCCTAGTCCTGGTCGGTATGGACGGGCAGTGGGAGAGCGCTCCGGCCGGTAGCATCTCGACCAAGCTGCGTCCACTCTGTAAGTCGCTTGATGTGATGGACGATGGATAGTGGCATCATTATGGATGCTCCCTGGTCCGCAAGGCTGATCATCGACGCATTTCAGAAATGCTGCCGATTTCCTTCATCTGGATGCGCCTAGTGGATATGTGGCAGATACTTATAGATGGACGCAGCCCGGAATTAACCCTACGTCCTCCCTTAAGGTTGGTATTGAGTGGACTTCGGGGGGATGTGTAGCGCTGGTGTTTCACTGTATAGTTGTTATTCCAAAAAGCCGAAAAGTTAAATTTCTGCATTTAACCCATAGGGGGCCAGTGAGTTTAAATTGAAAATCCACTTAGTTTCTGATCTTGATAGCTGTGATATGTAATTACTAGAGATGAGCAAACTTTTCAAAAATTTGATTCGCCCGATTCGCCTAATTTTCCGATAAAGTTTGTTTTGATCCGAATTTTTTCACGGCAAATCTATATTAAAAAAGGCTATTTCTAGCCTACACACAGCCTCTATAGGGGTATAGAACACTTTGCTGTGTTCTAAAATGCATATGGAGTGTGCTGGGTTATTCAGAATAACATGCAGATTACCGTCATCACTTTTAGAATCACTGCCGCACAGCAGCACAATTACAGAGCCTGGTGGTGGCATCAGTGTCAGGAGACCATATAGTGACTGAATGACACAGCGTGGAGGTGTTGGCAGCATGAGGAGACCATATAGTGGCTGAATGGCACAGCGTGAAGGTGTTGGTAGCATGAGGACACCATATAGTGGCTGCATGGCACAGTGTTGAGGTGTTGGCAGCATGAGGACACCATATAGTGGCTGAATGGCACAGAATGGACATGTTGTCAGCATGAAGAGACCATATAGTGGCTGAATGGCACAGTGTGGAGGTGTTGGCAGCATGAGGACACCATATAGTGGCTGAATGACACAGCTTGGAAGAGGCTGAAGCATGAGGACACAATAAAGTGGCTGAATGACACAGCGTGGAGGTGTTGGCAGCATGAGGAGACCATATAGTGGCTGAATGACACAGCGTGGAGGTGTTGGCAGCATGATGAGACCATAAAGTGGCTGAATGGCACAGCGTGGAGGTGTTGGCAGCATGAGGACACCATATAGTGGCTGAGTGGCACAGCGTGGAGGTGTTGGCAGCATGAGGACACCATATAGTGGCTGAATGGCACAGTGTTGAGGTGTTGGCAGCATGAGGATACCATATAGTGGCTGAATGACACAGCTTGGATGAGGCTGAAGCATGAGGACACAACATAGTGGCTGAATGACACAGCGTGGAGGTGTTGGCAGCATGAAGACACCATATAGTGGCTGAATGACACAGCATGGACATGTTGTCAGCATGAGGATACCATATAGTGGCTGAATGACACAGCATGGAGGTGTTGGCAGCATGAAGACACCATATAGTGGATGAATGGCAAAGCCCGGAGTTGCCAGCAGCATGAGTAGGCACTAGGCCTTCACAATCCCTTAGATTAAAAGATGAATTAAGAAATTTAAACCAAAGATATTGGATAGCGGGTGCTACCTATGAGAAAATTTGAAATTCCCAGACCCAGGCCCAACAGCGGCATCAGTAACCCATATATTGCCTGAATGACACAGCCTGGAGTTGGCTGATGCACGAGTACACAGCAGGGCTTCACAATCCCCCCCAAAAAACACCACAATTTTAGAAATTTTTTAAAAAGATTTTCGATAGCGGGTGCTACCTATGAGAAAATTTGAAATTACCAGACCCAGGCCCAGCAGCGCCATCATTTTTTGATTTGAAATTTAAAACAACCTTTGCATGTCCCGGACCCCAGCGTGTGGGTACGAAGGACCAAATCCAAAAAGCCCCCACAGGGCTCATGTGGCTGTGAGATTTAGGCGCAACGTCTCCATTGCCCTGACTAGCCATTGTTTCCAAGACTTCTCGCCAATGCAAACCATGTGAAGAACAGCGTGACACCGCCGTGACCTGCACACATGGCCACTTAGACTTGTCCGAGCAGTGGAGGCTTAAGACACAGTGGAGGATGTGGAGGCGGAGTAGCATACTGTCGCAGGACCAACGGGCTGACAGAGTGTAGCAGGAAGCAGCATTGAGTACACACCAGGGCTTCAGAATCCCAAAGTAAAAACAACCATTTTTTAAATTATTTTAAGAATATTTAGGACAGCGGCTGCTACCTATATATTGCCTGAATGGCACAGCCTGAAGTTGGCTGAAGCATGAGTACACACTAGGGCTTCACAATCCCTCAAAAAAAAACCCACAACAATTGTAGAAATTTATGAAGAAGACTTTTGGATAGCGGGTGCTACCTATGAGAAAATTTAAAATTACCAGACCCAGGCCCATCAGCGCCATCAGTAAACCATATATTGCCTGAATGACACAGGCTGGAGTTGGCTGATGCATGAGTACGCACCAAAGCTTCACAATCCCTAATAAAAAAGACAAACATTTTTGCCGAAAAATTTTAACGAAAATTTAGGACAGCGAGTGCTCTCTATAGATTACCAGAATGACGCAGCCTGGAGTTGGCTGCAGCATGAGGAGACCATTGAAAAGTGTGATTTTTTTATTTGAAATTTAAATCAAAATTTGTGTCTCGGACCACGCTGTGTGGGTACAAAAGGACCTAATCTCACAAGCACCCACAGGGCTCATGTGACCGTAAGATGTAGGCGCAACGTCTCCATAGCCCTGACCAGCCATTTTTGGTTTTTGTACCTTTGTTTAAGAACAAGCGCATATCCAAGAGTCCAGAAGACTCTATAATGCAGGACGGTGGACGACCAAAAGACATTCTTCTATAAAATATTTTTTTATGAAATAAATAAAGAGTTCATCCCTCTGCGTATTTTTTTTTTTAAATTTTACTTAAAAAAATCACACGCAACAATTGTTCAATGGTGTAATGGTTATTATTGTGGAAAGTTCAAGTTTATTACTGTGATAATTATCAGAAAATTTGAAAAAAACACTACTCAAGAGTGTTTAATAACCCCATACATTGCACCATAAATGTTGAAATTTAAATTAAGCATGTATGTATGTATGTATTTCAAAAATCCTAAAATTAAAGGCCCAAGCCCAGAAGCATCATGAAGTCAAGTAGATCCTGAAAGACACAGGAGCAGTCAGGAGTAGGCATCAGCAGTACCCAAGAGGCTTTAATAACCCCTTACATTGCACGATCACTCGCGAGATCGAGCAATAACAGGTGTGTCTATCTTTCACCGACAGGTGCTGGTAACCCGCTGAACTCCGTTCGCGATAGGGATCAGGGATTGCAATTATTTGCCAGGAAAGAAGAATACCAACTAAGCGCAGGTCATAAGCCTGGGTTCATTAAGTCCCTGCCCTTTGTACACACCCCATGTCTCTACTACGGATTGGATGGTTTAGTGAGGTCCTCGGATCGGCCCCGGTGGGGTAGGAGAAGGAATCAGCAGAGTGCCAAGAAATTAAAGATCATTGTTGAAATTTGCATTAAGCATGTATTAGCTACTGCTAAACTTCCAAAAATTGAAGGCCCAAGGCCTGAGGCATCAGGGAGGCAATTATTTCCTGATAGACACAGAATGAGTCAGGAGCAGTCATTCGCAGTACCCAAGAGGGATTCATAACCAACCCCTTACATTTAAAGATCAATGTTGAAATTTGCTTTAAGCATGTATATGGCTACTGCTAAACATCCAAAAATTGAAGGCCCAAGGCCTGAGGCATCAGGGAGGCAAGTAGTTCCTGAAAGACACAGAATGAGTAAGGAGCAGTCATTCGCAGTACCCAAGAGAGTTTCATAACCCCTTACATTTAAAGATCAATGTTGACATTTGCATTAAGCATATATTTAGCTACTGCTAAACATCCAAAAATTAAAGACCGAAGGCCAGAAGCATCAGTGAGGCAAATAGTTCCTGAAAGACACAGGATGAGCCAGGAGCAGGCAATCGCAGTACCAAAGAGGGTTTCATAACCCTAATTGATAACCCAAGACGGTTTCATAACCAACCATAATTGGGAAATGTTGGTGTAGCAGCATGGTCAATCTACTCTGAGGCATCTGGCATTGGTTGCTGGAAATCCTGGCTGATCCATCCCTGATTCATCTTGACAAATGTCAGTCTCTCCACATTTTTAGTGGACAGACAAGTTCGCCTTGGGGTGACTATGGCTCCGGCCACACTAAACACCTGCTCCGATGGCACACTACTGGCCGGGCAGGACAGCTTTTCCAGGGCAAACTCTGCTAGTTGTGGCCATAAATCAAGTTTGGCTGCCCAGAAGTCCAGCGGATCTTCAATGGTTGTTGGCATGGTCATGTCAAAGTATGCCACCACCTGCTGGTTCAGGTCCTACTTCATGTCTACCTGCTGCTGATGAGTTGCTTCACTATGCGGGTGAAGAAAGCTACTCATCAGCGACTGTAGACTCCGGCTGCTGCTTATTGAGCTGGTACTGCTCCTGCCACCCCTCCCCTCCCCAGCAGCCATGGCAGTGGAAGGTGAGCGCAGAGGGCCCCCCCCCTGAGTCAGACCTGTGAGTGGATGGACCATGTGGCTGATAGGCATCAGCCAACTGACTACGTAGAATCTCTCTGTAGTAGGTAAGTTTGCCCTCCTTCTCAGTGGGTGTACAAAAGGCCCCCATTTTGGGACGATAGCAAGGGTCTAATAAGGTGGAGATCCAGAAGTCATCCCGCTGACGAATTTTGACAATTCGGGGGTCACTACGCAAGCAACTGAGCATGCATCAAGTCATTTGCACCAGTGACTCGGAGGGACTACCTGCCTGGGTCTGACTATGTGTCTGGGTCCTCTGTCTCAACTTCCTCATAGCCCTCCAGCTCCTCCTCTCCTGTCCGATGACTAGAAACACCGGCCATATCATACAACCTAAACTGTGCTCCGCTCTGCCCCTCATCATCCTCCTCCTCCAGTTCAGCCCCCACAGGGCTCATGTAGCCTTGAGATGTAGACGCAACGTCTTCATTGCTGTGACCAGCCATGGTTTCAATCATTTGTTGTAGGAAATATAGTAGTGGAATTACGTCGTTCATGGCGTAATCCAGGCGACTCACAAATAATGTGGCTTCCTCAAAGGGCCTCAGCAAACGACAGTTGTCACGTATGAGCTGCCACTGGTTCACATTGAAGTTACACAGGGGAGTGCTCCTATCTGCTTGGATAATCAAGAAATCGGTGACAGCTTTTCTTTGTTCGTATAGTCTGTCCAACATATGGAGGGTGGAATTTCAATGTGTGGCAACGTCACAAATAAGACTATGTTGTGGGATACTGTTCTGACTCTGCAGCTCAAGGAAGGTGTTCTTGGCGGTGTACGAGTGGCTGAAGTGCATGCACAGTTTCATGCCATTTTAAGGATGTTTTGCAAATGGGGTGAAGACTTGAGGAAGTGCTTGACAACCAGATTCAACACGTGTGCCATGCAGGGCGCATGTTTCACACTTCCTTGTCACAGCGCGGACACGATGTTCTTCCCGTTGTCGGTCATCTTGGTTCCCATTTCCAGATTTCGTGGAGTAAGCCATACTCAGATTTCTTTATGAATGAACTTTAGCAGTTCCTCCCCTGTGTGACTCCGTTCACCAAGGAAAACCATGTGAAGAATAGCTTGACACCGCCGTGCCCTACACACATGGTACGATGAAGGGCCACCGAGATTTGGAATTGCAGTGGAGGCCGAGGACACGGTGGAGGATGAGGAGGCGGTGTTGCACACTGTAAAAGGGACCAACTGCCTGGGAGCGACAGCGTGGCGGAGGAAGCGGTGTGACCTGTCCAAGTTGCTGTTGTGGCTGTGCAGGAACCACATTTACCCAGTGGGCCGTAAAAGACATGTATTGTCCCTGCCCGTAGTTACAGCTCCACATGTTGGCGCTGCTGTGCACTTTTTATCACACCGACAGGCTCAAGGACTGGCCCACCTTCTCTTGTACAAACTTATGCGGGGCTGGTACTGCCTTCTTCGCAAAGAAATGACGGCTTGGGACTCTCCACCTCGGCTCGGCACAAGCCATCAATTCTCTGAAAGGTGCAGAGTCCACCACTTGAAAAGGGAGGGACTGCAACACCAGCAACTTGGACAGGAGCACATTCAACTTCTGCGCCGTTGGATGAGTGGGCGCATACTGTTGTCTCTTGGACATGGCTACGCCGATGGATTGTTGGCAGAATGGCTGACTAAAAACTGGAGAAGCAGGAGCGACAGACGAAGGGTTTGACACACAGCTCCCTTCGGCTGAGGTGGTGGAGACTTGGCTGGATGAAGGAGGGAGCGGATGGCCACTGGGTGATGCAGCAGGCTGGACCACTACATCGGAGTCACAGTTCTCCCAGGCCGCTTAATGGTGGCGAAGCATGTGTTGACGCAGGGCCGTGGTGCCGACATTGGGACCCTGGCCACGCTTCACCTTCTGCCGACAGATCTTTCATGTTGCTACGTGAACCTCCTCCGGATGCCTTATGAAAAACTTCCACACCGCCGAGTAGCTGATTTTCCCACCCGCAGTCCGCACTAATTGAATGCTACTGGCGCCGTCTCCAGGAACCCCTGTTCCACTACCTCCCGGAAAGGTAGGCTGCCGCAAAGCAGGTGGTCTCCCCCGGGCACGTTTGGCTCCTGAATTTCCACTACTGTCACCACGTTGACTGCCAACTGTGCTACCGCCTTGCTGCCTCAAGGGCAACCTGCAACTCTCTTCTCCTGATGATGATTGATGATGATGAAGCCCCTTCTGCACCCGGCTCCCAATTGCGATCGGCTTCATCATCGTCCACAGGTGTGTGCACATCACTGATGTCCTCCTCAGGTTCCCCAACAGTGTCTGTTTCAGGACCTTGAACCCTTGCAACACCGCCAACCACATCACTCTCCGCATCACTACTTGGCAGCCTAGCGGAGCAAGTGGCGCATGTCTCCTCCCCTTCTTGGCTGTCCAGTAGCTGCTGACTGTCCTCTATTAGATCGTCCTCGGTAAATAGTGGCGCTGAACCCACAGAATAAGATACTTCTTTAGGAGAGGGAACAGCATAGCACAAAGGCAATGGGAGGACAGGGACTGCTCCCGGGCCATGCCAACTGAGGGTTGTGTCTGAGGAACCCACCGACTGTTGACTGGGGGTGTCAGATGTCACTTGTGATGATGTGGATGAGCGAGTTAACCAATAGTGTTGAGCGGCATAGGCCATATTCGAATTCGCGAATATTCGCGAATATATGGACGAATATTCGTCATATATTCGCGAATATTCGCATATTCGTTATATGCTCGTTTTATTTTCGCGTATGCGAAAATACGCACATGCGAAAATTAACATATGTGAAAATTCGCATATACGAAAATTAGCATATGCGAAGTTTCGCATATGCGAATTTTCGCACGCCAGTCTCACACAGTAGTATTACAGCCTTCTTTACACCACACAAGCTGGAAGCAGAGAGGGGTGATCACTGTGATGTGTACTGTGAAAAAAAAAAAAAAAAAACGAATATTCGTAATTACGAATATATAGCGCAATATTCGCGAAATTCGCGAATTCGCGAATATGCGATATTCGCGAATAATATTCGAATTGCGAATATTCGCGAGCAACACTATTAACCAATCGACGACGGCAGATGGGTTGCTGGTGGAGACACGACCGTTGGCTGATAACGGGAGCCCAGGCCTCTCGCTGCGACTCCAGCTGCCACTCACCCCAAGTCTGCTGCCAACTCTGCCTGAAGTATTTAGGCCTCTCCCACTCCTCTGTGCACGTCCTGCCACTTCTCTGCCTGACATACTTAGTGCGTTTATGAGGGTATTACAATACGTTACACTACTCTTTAAACAGTATTTGTCTAGAACAGCAGCAGGTGATTACTTACGGCTGCCCTTTCACAGTATGTAGGCCCATGACAGATTAACAGGTACTAGATGGTACAAGACTTGGATGTACCTATGCAGTATGCACTGATGAGGGCAGTAATATGCCTAACTATTAGCAGAAAAAAAATCAGTATATTTGTAAAACACCAGCCGGTGAATACTATTGTTTGGACTTTGACGGTTTGGAGCGCCTTGACAGATTAACAGGTACTAAATGGTACAATACTTGGATGTACGTATGCTGTATGCACTGATGAGGGCAGTGATATGTGTAATTATACGCATAAAAACCTATTTACAAAAAAAACAGCTGGTGAATACTATTGTTTGGACTTGCACAGTATGTAGCCCCTTCACAGATTAACAGGTACAAAATGGTACAAATGCACTACAGTTCACTGAAAAATCACGTATTTCTGAACAGAAGCAGGACCCAACAGTGCAGCACCACAAAAAAAAATCCAGGGATTAAACCCTAAATTGCACTCTGTCACACAATTCTGAGCAGCAGAAGATTTGTGGAGCAATAAAAATAAACTCAATTGGGCTGAAAAATGAGGAGATAAGATGCTTCAGAAAGTTCAGGCAGCTTGGAGATCTGTATGAGGCAGCTGACAGCTATCTGCCCCTCTCTGCTGCAATGCTCAATAACGTGAATAGGAGGTTTAGCTATCAATGATCCTTCTCAGTGTTCACAGCAAAGCAGTTGCAGTGTAACGCTGTGGTATGAGCTATTCACACACACGCAGTCCCATCCTCTCTATCTGAGTGCATAGATGAGATGAAGAGAGGCAAGTTGGCCGCCGAGTATTTAGGGGCTGTGACATCACAGGGGTCAGTGAACACTGATAGGCTGCATCTCACATGTGATTCAGGGTCAGCCCACCTACCTTCATTCCCGCCGCTGTTTCCCACCCTCCCATAATCCCCTGCCCCATGTACTCACATGTGGATCCGCCATCTTAGGTCTCCAATAGCCTGGAACACTGTAAAATGGAGTTTAATGAAGCGATTTGCGCAATCGAATCACGGCGATATTCCTATTCGTTGCGAATCGAATTTTTCATGAAATTTGTAACGAATTCAGGTTCGTCAACTTCGATTCGCTCATCACTAGTAATTACCCCCTCTACAGTGCGGGGTAATTTTTTTTAAACCAAAAAAGGAAGATCCTATAAGGGATTTATTGTGATGGTCCTTACAATGAGCTGATAAAGGATGTCCTTCAAATGCACGTTGTATGTTACATATATGTTCCTTTATTCTCACACCCAACTGTCTTTTGGTTCTGCCTACATATATCTTTTCACAAGGGCATTGCATAAATAACACCTACTGTTTTGCAATGTATGTGGCTCCTGATTTTATATTGAGTTTTTTTCTTCCTTATTTTCCACCATTAGTTTGGGGTGGATATTTTTAGTGGCTGTACAGGCACTGCATGTTTTGCATGGGGAAAAAAAAAGCCATTTTTGGTTGGTAAAAAATTATTAGTGGGAATTGTTGAATTTTTTATTTCTCTATTTTTCCGGAATTTGATGGTTGGAGCTACTTTGTTACTGTTAGTAGGTGCTTTTTTGTACTCAAATGAAGGTGCTTCTGGGAGGATATCCCCTAATGTTTTGTCTCTCAGCAAGATTTTCCAATACCATTTCACTATTTTCTGGAAGGTAAAACTCTGTTTATGGAATTGAGTGATGAAAGGTATTTTTACTTTACCTGAGTTGGTGTCTTCCTTTGGTTGAGTATTTTGTGATGCTGTTTTAAATATTAATTAATAACTGTCTGTATCTCGTACCTGCACTGTCTCAAGTGTTGCTTCTTCATAACCTTTATTAATTAACTTATTTCTCAAGGAGTTGGCTTCCTTATTATATTGCTCCAAATCTGTACAGTTTCTGCGCAGTCTAAAAAACTGGCTTCTGAGGATATTTTTCAGCCAAATTGGTAGGTGATAGCTGTCCATTCTAATAAATCTATTGCTGTCTGTTGGTTTGTTATATGTGGAGGTACAGATCTGATTATTTAAAATTGAAATAGGGAGGTCCTGGAAATGGACTGAAGTCTGGCTGTATTTTGCTGTGAAATTTAAAAAGTACTGATTTTTATTAATATCTATTAAAAAGGAAGACAGACTGTTCATCCCCCCCTCCTCCAGATAAAAATGACATCATCAATAAAACGCCGCCAGAGGACGAGGTCCGCACCGAGCCATCCCTCCAGGAAGATGGTGGATTCCTCCCAGAGGCCCACTTAGAGGTTAGAATAGCTTGGTGCAAACATTGTCCCCATCGTGGTCCCCCACTTCTGCTTATAAAAATCATCCTCGTATTTAAAATAGTTATGATTTTAAATGAATTTAATACAATCCCCAATAAAGTGCGTTTGTTCTTCAGGAGTGTTTCCGTATTTTTTTCAAAAGGTGCTCAAATGCTAGGCGACCCTTTTCATGTTCTATCCCTGTATAGAGGGATGTAATATCAAGGGTGCCTATAAAGTATTCCTTTTGCCATGTAATTTCCTGTAAAAGTTGTAATATGTGTGATTTTTTTCACTGGTTAAGTTTAAATAAAAAACTATCCTGAGTGATCTTTTAAAGGGCACAGATACAGTTCAAAAACAGTTCACAAAATGTCCAGTATTTATTTCATTCATTATATTTGGATGTTGATGTACAGAAAGAGGGTGTTAGGTTGAGTCAGATCAAAATAATCTATTTTTACTCCAGTGTTGTCATTTTTGTCCCAGAAACATTTGGTAAAATTCTAAAAGTCAGTTCATATGGTCACACCTGATTTGCAGCTCTATTGAGGAGCATAATCATAATAAAGATATGCTTGTGGAAAAATATGTACAGAGAGGGCTTAATAAAAAAACAACTGATGAAAGTAGGAGAGGAGATAAAAAAAGGATTCCAAGAGAAGACCTGAGAAAAAAGAAAGATAGTAAAAAGAAAATATGATGAGGGCATGCTATTATTTGTTCTACTTATGATGGATATTATCAAAAAATATTGGGTTATACCCGGGAGGGGGGTACCTAATTCTGGACATGCGTTTCTAAATATTCACGTTTTGTCTATAAATATAGCAGATCTCTTGCCAACCATTTGGTGTGAGTAGACAGGAAATCTAAGAAAATGTCAAAACAAAGCTTTTTGCAAGCAAAAAAATCAGTTACTTACCTTGTCTGTCGTGCATGGAAAAACACAATGCAGCAGCCTCCCATTGTTTTCAATGGCATTCCGCTGCATCATTCACACGACAGAATTTCAACAACAAACATTCTGCCACAGAAATTTCACAACCTAGACCCATGTGAACATGTTTATTCTTTTAGCGGAATCCACTCTGAAATGCATTGTGGTCTATTGATACAGTGCACTTCCGAAGGGCCCTAGTGCCGAGGGCCATTTAGTTATTTATGCAGTCATTTTTGAACTGTAAAAAGTGATCAACTCTAAACTGCTATATTTGGTCAAACATTTAACTAACTCAACCTTAACGTGAGGGCTGGAACTGCTTCACTATGGTCCTTATGTCCCTATGAGCCATGTACAATTAGCTAGTATTCCAGGGGTGCATCAGTCAGTCTGGATGTAATCTACCTCTTCAGGTTGTCCCATCCCATATGTAGTTTGCTCCCTGTATATAGAACCCCGTCTGTAGGTAAGATTCCCTGTAGTTTGCTTGCCCCCTGCACATAGGACCTCTTGTAGGTAAGCCCCTTGAATTTAGAAAGTCCACTCGTAGAAATAGATTAGCTCCCGGCACTAACACTTGTCCACATATGTTCACTGCCGATAATAAAGATGTCCTGCCTTTTTATACCGTACTCCACTTGCAGAGGTGGTGGTACTCGCATGAAAGGCATAAAAGATACAATACACTCCAAGTAGAAATGAATAACGGAGCACTCACCCCAATTTTTTCTTTATTTCATATTTCACATGCCGGCAGGTACATCAAAGGGGAAGGCAGACAGATGGAATGCGGGGGGTTCTCAATCACATGGGGTGGCGGTCCGCATCGTGCAACTTGCGCTTCGTCAGGCCCGCTGGCGTGTGACGTAGCTGGACAGGTGAGCTTAAATAACATGTGAGCAGTAACTATAGTGATACTAAACAAAAAAGATTAACACATTGTGTACTAGTGAACGTGACCTAAAACCAATCCAACACAGGTAACAGCTTCAATACAACAACGGATGGTTACAAGAATGCAGAGATTTCTTGACAGTCATTCAGACCAAGAGGACCGTTGGCCTTCATCTGGAGGATCCAACGTCTCTATTTTAACCCCTTAAGGACTTTTTTCCGTTTTTGCATTTTAATTTTTTCCTCATCACCTTCTAAAAATCATAACGCTTTCAATTTTGCACATAAAATTCCATATGATGGCTTATTTTTTGCGCCACCAATTCTACTTTGCAGTGACAGTCATTTTACCCAAAAATCCACGGCAAAACGGAAAACAAAATTCATTGTGCAACAAAATTGAAAAAAATTTCATTTTGTAAATTTTAGGGGCTTCCGTTTCTACGCAGTGGATTTCTCGCTAAAAATAACACCTTATCTTTATTCTGTAGGTCCATACGGTTAAAATTATACCCTACTTATATAGGTTGGATATTGTCGTACTTTGGAAAAAAATCATAACTACATGCAGGAAAATGTATATGTTAAAAATTCTCATCTTCTAACCCCTATAAACTTTTTTATTTTTCCGCGTACGGGCCAGTATTAGGACTCATTTTTTTTTAGCCATGTTCTGAAGTTTTTATTGGTACCATTTTTGTAGTGATCTGACTTTTTTAGTGTCAAAAGATGTATTTATTGACAAGAATAAACAAGCATGGCAATACAACGGAATGCAAGAAAACCTGCGCCTCGCGGGCGCTATAGGAATATGAAAATACAAGAAAATCAATCAAATGCAGAAAAAAAAAGGAAATATAAAAGGTACCCCAAAGAATCCAAATTAATGGAGGGGGAGGGAAGACAGACTAGACCAGGGGGAGGGGAGGACGAACGATGGAGGAAACATATAGATAATATCCCAAGCAATGTCAGAGGGATAAATGGTAAGTTAAATCTGGGGCATACGAAGAAGAAAACCAAGGTTCCCATATTTTAGTAAACATGTCCATTGTATCTGCTCTAAGAGCATTAGGCTTCTCATATATCATAATCCTATTCACTCTAGCTATAACCATAGTCATAGATTACTCTGCTGTACACCATTTTTAGGCAATATGTATACGGGACCGCTAGTAGAATAAATTCAGTCAATTTAAACGAGGCATATCTAAGATCCTGCAGTTTACGTCCGAGAAGGCAGACATCAGGGGATCTAGGCATCTGTTTGGTCTGTAACTGAAGAAGCAAGGTCTATAACCTCTGACCAAAAGGTACGGACTACAGGGCAAGACCACCAAATGTGCAGCATGGATCCCGTGTCCTCACACCCCCGAAAACAAAGAGGAGAGACCTCTGGATATACAGCATGCAGTCGACTAGGAACATAGTATGTCCTGTGCAATATTTTAAGCGCAGTCTCAGCAAGGGAGATCTGCCAGCTGCCTTTACTAAGTTGAGTACAACATTTATGCCAGTCTTCTAAGGGCATAGATATCCGTAGGTCCTCCTCCCATTGGAGCATAAATTTCAACTTAGCATCAGAAGGGGGACTGTTAAGCAGGGAGTAAACCCTGGACAAGGTGCCTGAGCGTGTAGGAGTGTAGATAGCCATGGCTTCAATAGAAGTGAGGGTAATGACAGCAGAGGAATTCGGAAGAGAGGTCAGGAAAGAAAAGATCTGAGAGCATCTATAAGATTCAGAAGAAGGAGGGTGAAAAGTATACTGAAATTATTCCCTAGAGACGATCCTTTTGCCTACAATGAAATTATGAACACAGGTAAGCTTATTAGTAAACCACCAACTAAAAGCTGATGGATGCAGACCAGGAAGGAAGTTAGGGTTGCAGAAAAGCGGCATAGCTGGAGAAAGAGGAGATTGGAGCTGGAGTTTAAATCTAACTGATCGCCAGAGTAAGAGAGAGTAGCGGGAAAGTAAAGCAGAGGGGGGAATATATGAACAGACTGGACTGGTTGACCACATGAGAGAGGCTAGCGTATACGATGATATCATGTCATTTTCCATTACAAGCCAGCGGGGTCCTAGTGATCCCGAATTACAAAGGAGTAGTTGTGCAATGCGCGCTGCCCGATAGTATTTCAATAGGTTGGGGACTGAAAGACCCCCAACACCCTTATGGTAATACATGATGGTGCGAGGTATCCTAGGATGTGAGTTAAGCCAAATAAACTTAAACAAATGTGCCTGGAGTATCTTGAGCTCAGCTATTCTAACCGGTAGGGGGAGTGTGCGGAAAAGATAAAGTAGGCGAGGGAGTATGACCATCTTGACGGAGTGAAGACGCCCCAGCCAAGATATATGGGGAAGGTTCCATCTAGCCAGATCAGCACGGATAGATTGAAAAAGAGGGGGGTAGTTGAGTTTATAGAGGGAAGCAAGGTGAGTAGGTAGAGACTCCTAGATAGGGAAGGTAGGACGTAGAGGAGTGAAGGGTAAAGTTAAGGTGAATGAGGTCCTGCACTGCTTTGGGGGTGTTACAGAATAAAATCTCCGACTTGCTCCTGTTGACCACCAGGCCCGAGACAGCAGAAAAATAATCCCATATTGCAAAAAGATTAGGTAGGCAGGTAAGGGGGTTAGTCAATGTTAAGAGTAAGTCATCAGCAAATAGATTAACCTTGTAAATCTTATCAGGTATAGAGATCAGCTATTAGGGTCCCCACGGAGGACACTCGCCAAGGGCTCCATAATCAGCGCAAATAAGGCTGGGGAAAGAGGACACCCCTGGTGAGTACCCCTCTCTATGGTAACAGAGGTGGGAGTAGGGGAAGGTAACTTTAAATAGGCCTGAGGGTTCGAATAAAGAGACTTAAGTGCTTCAACAAAAGGACCAGTAAAGCCCATAGTCCTAAGGACCCCAAACAGGTAAGGCCTTCTCTATATCCAGACCTAATATAGTCAGGGGAATAGATTTAACGTTAGCCCAATGTATCACATTCAAGACTTTACGGATGTTGTCAGGGGCCTGTCTACCCGGGATAAACCCCACCTGATCGTTATGGATCAAATCGGAAAGGGGTCTGTTCAACCTACGGGCTAGAATAGAAGTGAAAAGTTTTGCATCAAGATTAATAAGGGAAATGGGTCGATAGTTGGAAGGAATCATAGGGTCCTTGTTGGGTTTAGGTATTATTACTATAGAGGCTGAAAGAAACTCAAGCGGCATAGCCGAACCAGACATTAGCTTATTACAGAGTGAGGTGATGTGGGGAAGGAGGATAGCACTAAACTTCTTGTAGTATAAAGCAGAGAAGCCGTCCGGGCCTGGGGCCTTACCAAGCTTCAAGTCGGAGATAGACTGCTCAACCTCCTCCACAGAAATAGGAAGGTTTAGGGAGTCTCTAGCAGAGGGTGAAAGGGAGGGTAAAGAGGCAGATTGTAAGAACGCATCAATGGAAGAAGAAGTGGGAGGGGGGTACGCTCTCTATACAAGGCAGCATAGAACGAATGAAAAGTATCATATATGCACGCTGGGTTAGACGTGGGCACCCCAGGTTTAAGTTGTATAGATTGGACTCTGTTGAGCCGCTGTCTCTGGCGTAACATGGCCAGTAGCCTGTCGGGCTTATTAGCCCACTTATAGTATGTGGCTTGCGTCCAACGCAGTGCCTTTTCCGTATGGTCCGTCAGGACAGCGTCCAACTGAAGTCTAGTGCTTTTTATAGCGTGTAGTAAATATGGCTGTGGGTTGAGTTGATGAGCTGTAACTAACCTAGCAAGCTTGTTTTCTAAAGAAGATTGGGTCTTATTCCTCTCTTTCTTTAAGGCACAAGCTAAAGCTATAATTTTACCCCTAATAAAGGCCTTATGGGCCAACCAAGTCCAGCCAATATCCGAAGGTAGAGTAGAGTTAGTAGAGAAGTAAGAAGAGGGAGATTCTTCTAGGGCAGTGCGTATGTGTGAGCGAGAAAGAAGGGACTCATTGAGTCTCCAGGTATATGGAGTGTGGCATCTAGCAGAGAAGTTAAAGTAGGCAAAGACCATGTTGTGATCTGATCAAGTAGACGGTATATGCCTAGCATATAATAGATGTGGAAGAGAGGGGGTAGACATCAGGATCCAGTCAATTCTGTTATATAAAGAATGGGCTGGAGAATAGTACGTGTACCCCCTCTGTGCCAGATTATGTTCTCTCCACGAAATCCGCCAAATCATGAGTCCTAAAGGTATCTAAGAGAAGTCTCTGCTGTGTTCCTGAGCGGTGGAATGCTCTTTTGTGGGATCTATCCAATACACCATTAAAGACCATATTGAAATCCCCGCACCAGACAAGATGGTCATAGGGGATAGACTGTAATTTAGATGCTAGATCAACAAAAAACTCAAAAAGGAGTCTCATTTGGAGCGTAGGAATTAATTATGCACAGCTTTGACTCCCAATAGAGACCCTCCAATATGAGATATCTGCCCTCAGAATCTATGTGCTGGTTTGTCAGGGTAAATGGAAAAGAGTTAATGAGCAGAGTAACTACACCTCTGGCTTTGGATACAAATGAGGAAAGATAACAGCGAGAATATTGGGGATGTATATGTTTCGGGAAGGATGTAGCAGTGAAGTGGGATTCCTGAAGACACAGGATGTCAGGTGCATGCTTAAGGTAATCTAGCATAGCCTTCTTCCGCTTTATAGGGGAATTTAAACCCTGGACATTGTGAGAGATCACACGACACATAATACATGAAGACATATAAGCTGAAGGGAGCAGGCATACAGCAAATGGGTACAGACATTAGGTAGAAGATGAAGGTGAATGGGAGCATGAAAGAGAGAAGGGTAAGTGGAAAGGGAACAGACATAAGGGGAGGGGACCCATAAAACATGAGAAACAAAGACAAGAACAAAAAAAATGACCAATGAACATCGTCAAAACAGTGAATAGCACAATCCAGAGGTAGGAGGCCAGGGAGGACCCCAGTGGGCTCATAGTCCCCCATGACCACCAACTCCTCAAGTAGTAGGGCAACATGGTAATCCACCACTGGGAGAGCCCTCTAAAGTGGGAAACCATATAAAAAACCTCATATATACTAAGCAACCAGGGATAACCCTTGCCCCTATACTATAGTAATGGGGATAAAATAGACTAATGCAGGCCAGAACCGTAATACAGGAAAACATGGCATATTAAGGGCAACATAGTAGAAATATGTGAGACCACTATAGCTGTCACGAGAGCTCCCAAAAACAGAAAGGCCAAAGTCCCGAACTGTATACAGGGGCAATAGCCCAATATTATAGACAGCAACTGTATAACCCATCAAAAACAGGTAAAAGTCGGAGGTAGTGCGGTCCAGGACCGGTTAGTATCAACAGGAACTAAGTCTAACAGGACTGTGTCCCAGAATGCAGGAAAAAAAAAATAGAAAAAGTAGCAGAGAGTCATACTACCAGACTTGAAATGTTCATCCAGGGGCCTGTGAAAGAGGTCGAAGACGTTTAAAGGGAGACTCCACTCTCTGCCAGGTCCTCTGAATCTTCGGCAAACGTTGTGGTAGTGGCTCGGGCTCCTGGTAGGGGATATTCTCCTTGCGCAGTAAGTCCAAAGCTTCCTGGGGTGTTCGGTCTGTAAACATAGTGAAGCGCAGTTGGAACTGCAAACTGAAGGGAAATCCCCAACGATATTTTATCTGTGCCTTCTGAAGAGCCAGGGTAATCGGTCGCATATAGCGTCTTCTTTCGAGCGTAGAAGGGGCCAAATCTGCATAGATGTGGACAGATGAGGGGAGACCCGGCAGGGTGTCCAAGTGTCTAGCAGCTTGCAAAATGCGGTCACGCACCTAAGGATAATGGAGACGGAGAACTACGTCTCGTGGCGTGTCAGGGGTCTTGGGCCTAGGTGGATACGATCCATACGAAGGAGACTGGCATCCGTTTGTGGCAGGATCGCTTGGAAAAGACCATTAACCATTTTAGTGAGGTCAGTATGCGATTCTGGTAGGCCCCGGATCCTAATATTAGCCCGCCGGGACCGGTTCTCCAAGTCTTCTATTTTGAGCTCCAGCATTTCCAGGCGGTCGGCATGATCTGCACTGGTCAATCGCTCAGCATTAATCGCTTCCGCCATATCATCAGTCTTTAGCTCTAGCTCCGCAACTCTCTGACACAGCTCCCCAATCTGTTTAGTGAAGTCCGCCACTGCCCTCGCCAACTCAGTTTTAAACATACCCTGGATCGTTCTGAACAGGTCCGCAGGCGTGAGCTGGACCACCGATGCTGGTTCCTGCTGAGGTGAGTTGGCAATAGAGTCCTCCTCAAGTAGCTCTGGGCTGGGAGCTCGCGCTTGTGTCGGCACCATCTTGGCTCGCTGGCTCGTGCGGAAGATCTCCGGAATAGTTTGTGAAAGGGACCGCTGCGAAGGGCCAACTTTGAATTGCTCCTGGCTGGTCATGTTAGGAGGTAATGGGCAAAGTTTCACCGCTGTGGAGTCGATTTAACGGCGCTAAGTGGGCTAACAAACCGCAGGTGGCGCGGAGCTCACAGGGGATGCGTCCTTACCAGTGAGTCGCGCGCATGTGCCGTGATCTGACTTTTTGATCGCTTTTTATTACATTCATGATATAAAAAGTGACCAAAAATACGCTATTTTGGAATTTTCTTGCTCGTACGCCATTGATGTGCGTACGTGCAATTTAATTAACGATATATTTTTATAGTTTGAAGCAATACCACATATGTTTAATTTTATGGGAATAGGGGTGTGTTTCAAACCTTTATTAGGGAAGGGGGTTAAATGACCTTTGTTAACTTTTTTTTTCCCACTTTTTTTTTGCAGTGCTATAGCTCCCATAGGGAGCTATAGCTCTGCACACACTGATCTCTTATGCTGATTCCTGCAAAGCCATAGCTTTGCATGGATCAGCGAGATAGGGGCTTGATTACTCAAGCCTGTAGCTCAGGATTGGAGCAATCAAACCCAGATCGGAACGCGGAAAAGACAGGAAAGGGGACCTCCACTCGCATCCTAGCTGCTCGGGACATCGCAATTTTATCGCAATGTCTTCCTCCGGTGGTCAACTTTAATCGGCGCGTCTGAAGGGTTAATAGAGCGCAGCACAACGATCGGGGCCGCGCGCTGTTAGCCCAGGGTCCCGGCTATGAATAGCAGCCGGGACCGACCCGGTGTGATGCGGGGTCACAGTGTGACACCGTTTTAAACACCGGGACCGGGCGTAGGGCATACAGGTACGCCCTACGTCCATAAGAGGTTAAAAGAAGCAGCTGATGCTTGTCTTTTCCTAGAACAGCGTTCTCTACTCTCTCTAGGGCAGCGAAACGGACAGCATTAATGTAGCTATTATGCATTTCAGCCTTTTGGGCTATAAAGTATGCCGACCCGATCCCAGTCCTCAAAGAGCGAAACTGCTCCCTAATTCTATGGAACAGGGGGTGTTTCATTTTACCTATATAGTTGGGCCTACAGGTAATGCATTGTTTCACATATTTCATGTAGCCACCTAATTTAAACTTCTTAGCTTTTGTATTATAACTGAAAAAAGAACATGAACCGCACAAATGATTGCCTATAGGTCTTGAATCTGTTAAACAGTTTTCAGCCTGAATTTAGCTTTCCACTTGTACATATGACCCCCTTTAATTAGCTTGGAACCTGTTCATATGATTACCTGTAGGTAGGACTCCCTGTAGAAACCTTGCTCCCTGTATATAGGACCCCCTGTGAGTAGGAACCCCCAGTACATATGACCTCCTATAGTTAGGGCTTCCTGAAGTTAGATTGCCCCCTGTACATAGGAAACCCTTAAGTTAGTTTACTTCCTGTACATAAGACCCCCTGTAGTTAGCTTTCACCTGTACATAGGGACACTTGTGGTTAGCTTGCCTTCTGTAGAAAGGACCCCCTGTAGTTTGCTTGCACCCTGTACATAGGTCCCTCTGTAGTAGCTGTCATAATGACATTGCTGTGTCCCGCCAGTTAATCTATTTGCAGCAAAGTGTTTTACTATAGAATACACCCAGTATTGTGTCCATATCTATATATTAAAACTCAACGTGTGTGTGTGTGTGTGTGTGTGTGTGTGTGTGTATGTATGTATGTATGTTCCACAAAAACTTTCAAACGGCTAAAGATATTAACATGAAACTTGGCACACATGTTACTTATATGTCAACAACAAACATAGGGTAGGTAATTTAACCCTTACTCACCCCCATTTGCCAGGGGCAGGGCTTATGTTTAAAGTCCCATACAAGTCAATGGGAAATATATATTACTGCATAACTTCCAAACGGCTGGAGATATTTTTATAATACTTTGTCACATGTCACTTATATGTCCACTTAAAATATAGGATAGTAAATTTAACCCTTAACTTCCCCCATTTGTGAGGGTCTGGGTTTTTGTTTAAAGTCCCATGCAAATCAATGGGAAATGTGTGTTCCCATATAATT